>NC_090651.1:312168071-312325571 GCF_040937935.1 Hyperolius riggenbachi
TAATACCAGTTGCCTGGCAGTCCTGCTGATCCCTTTTGCTGCAGCAGTGTGTGAACTACACACCTGAAACAAGCATGTGACTAATCCAGTCTGACTTAAGCCAAGGCTCCTGATCTGCATGCTTGTTGATGGTCTATGGCTAAAAGTATTAGGGCCCGTTACCACTAGCCACCGCGTTCGGCTGCGAGACGCGTGGCGGCACTTCCGGGTCTGCGGGTACGCAGATGTATCTCAGAAGCCGTGCCATGCACAGCTATGGGATTCGCTGCCTTCCGCGTGTAAACTGAGGGCAATGCCGGCCCATTTCGTTAGGGCAAGCGATTCGGCCGGCGGCACCATTATTTCCTATGGCAGTTTCCCCGAGCGATTTGCCTGCGGGGAAACTCTGCGGATTTTGCCCGGTTTCTGCGCTAGCGGGAACAGGCCTTTAGAGGCAAAGAACTAGCGGAACAGCCAGGCAATGTTTAAAAAGAAATTTAATATTGCAGCCTCCATATCCGTCTAACATCATGTGTGCTTTAACCATTCTTTCAGAACACTCTCCCAGTCACTAAATACCACTTCTCTCCCCACTCTCCTAGGAAAAATCTTATACTTACCTTTACCCCCACATCAAGGGCCAGCCAGGCACGTCACATAACTGCTTCTTGCTGAGGGCTTGCTATCTGCATCTCAGCATTGTTGCCTTATTAGTTGCCTTCTGGGATGGGTAATAGTGCAAACTGCCTCCCATCCTTTTTTCACATGGTTGGTTGGCAATGGAAGAGAGAGATGCCTTGATGCTTACAACCACCCATTCTTCCCCATAAAGGAGGGTACAGCAGTGGCATGAGGGGATGTGGGATGCAGCACAGAGGGTTGTGTGGAGGACTGGGGCATGACCACCGCTTACCTCCCTGCTAGTGTTCCTTTATAAAAGTAGGCATGGCCTGGGAGAGGCTAGAAAACATTTGGACAGTCAGCCAGATGTAGGAGGGATCATTTAGGAATCGGTGTCACCAGGGATTTTGGAGGTGAGGGAACAGATCAATCTTTAGAGGCCCCTGATGATCTGTCTGAGAAAAGGTAAAGATTTCTCATGGGAAAGGGGGTATCCGCTACCGATTAGGAAGAAGTTCAATCCTTGGTTACAGTTACTCTTTTAAGTGGATAGAGAAGGACAGGAAGCTGTTTGAAAAAATATTCAGTTTTCATTAACCTCCCTGGCGGTATGATTCCCGCGGCTGCGTGGCCGCGGGAGGGTTTTTTTTCACCCCTTTTTTTATTTTAGCATGTAGCTAGCCTAGCGCTAGCTACATGCTTCCCTCCTCCCTGCGTCGTCCCCTCGTAGTGTCCGATCGCCGCCGGCGCCGCTTGCCCATAAGGAAATCCCGTTCTGAACGGGATTTCCTTGAGGGCTTCGCCCCTCACGGAGTGATGTCATCGACATCATAGACGTCGTAACGTCACAGGGAATCCCGATCCACCCCATAGCGCAGCCTGGCGGCAATTGGCCAGGCTGCGCAAGGGGTATGCGGGGGGGGGGCCTGTATCGCGGCGCATCAGCGGCGTGCGGCGGCGATCGGACCAAACCCGTACCTAGCAAAGTGCTAGCTGCGTGTTTAAAAAAAAAATTATGCAAATCGGCCCAGCAGGGCCTGAGGAATCCTCCGCGGCGGCTTACCCCGAGAATAGTTACATTATCAGCTGATCAGCAATTTGTAAGGAAATGGGAGTGGGACTACGTAAAAAAGTACAAGCTGGTTGTTTAATTCTTTCAGAGAAGATACGATGAGCAGTTTCATCGTCTACAAGTATTTAGGCACTGGCTGCTGGTATTAGAATAAAGAGCTAATTTCTAGTGCGCATTATGTGTGGGTCTGTTTCTGTGAAGCTAAAAAAAAGTTAGATTCGCCTATAGAGTAGAGCTTTCTGGTGCTCCGTGCGCTCGGTCCACTACTGCCCCCCGTGAAAGTCCATGCTTTGGGCGTCCTCTAAAGTCTTTGGAAGCCCTTGTGTCTGCTAGTGATACCAAAGAGAGGAGTCTCATTACTGCGCATGCAGAGCCGCCCATCTGCAGAAGCACGTGGGGACACAAGTGCTTCCTAAGCCTTTCAAGGTCTTCTGAAGGTTTATTCAACCTTTATTCACTCAAGTTCCAGGAAGGAAGATAGGAAGATGAGAATTTGGTCTATTTAACGTGAACCTTAACTGAACCTTAAAAAAAAAAAAGTTTCATTGAGTCTTCCTCCAGCCCCCTGCAGTCATGCCTGCGCCATCACTCAACGATCATTCAATCCCCCGCCGTGGCTCTGATTCGTTTTCTGCAGCTCCACACTTTAAAACAGTATCATGACTTTCCAAGAGGAATTTAAAAAATAAAATCCATCGTCAAGGTACTTAAAGGTCCACAGATATCACTAAAAAATATAACTCAGAGCAAACGACTGCTAATAGAAAGTCATTAATTGAGACTGAGGAAATAATTAACCTATTTAGTAAGAAAAATGATTGCAGTAATAGAATCAGTGGGGACCCTTCAGTGATATAGTGCCGAGGTAAAAGGAGGGCTAAATATAGAACAAATTCTCATTCCAGAGTAATTGCACAAAGTAACTGTTCTATAGTGTCACTAAAACATGGCTATGAATAAAAAGCACCAATGATTACGCCGAAATAAATAAACAACAATTGTGTTCAGCGTGTAGCTTGTGAACTGCGTGTGCTTGTTATAGATCTACTTTATTAAATTCTTTGTCTCTTGAGTAAGTGCTTGCCTTCCTTGTTGTGTTTAAATAGAGATTTTGAGCATGCTGTTTGGGAAGACAGATGTTTTAGGGTGCTTTCACATTCTGTGCGTTGCACTGGGTAATACAATGCATAACTGCATGTATTAGAAAAAGAAGGGACACCCAGAGCCCAATATAGTGTAGCAAGTTGGGTGATGGGCAAATGGAAAAGTATATGATACATATACCCACAAGTCAGGGTTACCAATTAGGCAACCACTGTGTAGGCAGGTGAGGAGATTAGGCCGATCCTCACTCAGGATTAAGATGTCGCTCTCTGTAGATTAGGAGAAGACAGGGAATTAATGCTGAAATTGTAAGGAGAACAGAGGCGCCAACAGAATAAAATATATATAAAAACTTTAACTCCCCTCTCCGAAGCAGACATGATGCTGTCGGTTTTAGTACAAATTTATTTATATACTCCAACATACAGTGCAACACGTTTTGCGGGTATATTCCCGCTTCTTCAGGCAATAACGAACAGGAGTACACACAGTGCAGTCTTAAGGTCATAAGCGCCTCTGTGACCTTATCGTGACCTTAAGACTGCACTGTGTGCACTCCTGTTCGTTATTGCCTGAAGAAGCGGGAATATACCCACTGTATGTTGGAGTATATAAATAAATTTGTACTACAGTGGTGTGAAAAACTATTTGCCCCCTTCCTGATTTCTTATTCTTTTGCATGTTAGTCACACTTAAATGTTTCTGCTCATCAAAAACCGTTAACCATTAGTTAAAGATAACATAATTGAACACAAAATGCCGTTTTAAATGATGTTTTTTATTATTTAGTGAGAAAAAAAACTCAACCTACATGGCCCTGTGTGAAAAAGAAATTGCCCCCTGAACCTAATAACTGGTTGGGCCAGCCTTAGCAGCAATAACTGCAATCAAGTGTTTGCGATAACTTGCAACAAGTCTTTTACAGCGCTCTGGAGGAATTTTGGACCACTCATCTTTGCTGAATTTTTGTAATTCAGCTTTATTTGAGGGTTTTCTAGCATGAACTGCCTTTTTAAGGTCATGCCACAACATCTCAATAGGATTCAGGTCAGGATTTTGACTAGGCCACTCCAAAGTCTTCTTTTTGTTTTTATTCAGCCATTCAGAGGTGGATTTGCTAGTGTCTTTTGGGTCATTGTCCTGCTGCAGCTCCCAAGATTAGAGTTGGGCCGAACGGTTCCATGCGAACTTCCGTGGTTCGCGTTCGCGTGCCGCAGGCGAACCTTTGCGGAAGTTCGGTTCGCCTCATAATGCACCATGGAGGGTCAACTTTGACCCTCTACATCACAGTCAGCAGGCCCAGTGTAGCCAATTAGGCTACACTAGCCCCTGGAGCCACTCCCCCCCCCCCCCCCCCCACTAAAAGGCAGGCAGCGGCGACCATTACGGTCACTCGTGTGCCTGCATTAGTGAGAGTAGGGCGAGCTGCTGCACACTCTCTCTCATAGGGAAAGATTAGTTAGGCTTAGCTTGTCCCTGGCTGCATACCTGTTCTGTGAACCCACCACTGCATACCTGTTCTGTGAACCCACCACTGCATACCTGTTCTGTGAACCCACCACTGCCTACCTGTTCTGTGAACCCACCACTGCCTACCTGTTCTGTGAACCCACCACTGCCTACCTGTTCTGTGAACCCACCACTGCCTACCTGTTCTGTGAACCCACCACTGCCTACCTGTTCTGTGAACCCACCACTGCATACCTGTTCTGTGAACCCACCACTGCATACCTGTTCTGTGAACCCACCACTGCATACCTGTTCTGTGAACCCACCACTGCATACCTGTTCTGTTCAGTGAACCCGCCACTGTATACCTGTTCTGTTCAGTGAACCCGCCACTGCATACCTGTTCTGTTCAGTGAACCCGCCACTGCATACCTGTTCTGTTCAGTGAACCCGGCACTGCATACCTGTTCTGTTCAGTGAACCCGCCACTGCATACCTGTTCTGTTCACTGAACCCGCCACTGCATACCTGTTCTGTTCAGTGAACCCGCCACTGTATACCTGTTCTGTTCACTGAACCCGGCACTGCATACCTGTTCTGTTCAGTGAACCCGGCACTGCATACCTGTTCTGTTCAGTGAACCCGCCACTGCATACCTGTTCTGTTCAGTGAACAGTTTGGTGTGTCAGTGTGAAGCAGTACCTTAATTACACTACCTGATTGATGTATACACATGCAAGATGTTTTAAAGCACTTTAGGCCTGTCATTTAGCATTTAATATGATTTCTGCCCTTAAAACGCTGCTTTGCGTCAAATCCAGATTGTTCCCGGGGACTTTTGGCGTGTATCCCACTCCGCCATGCCCCCCTCCAGGTGTTAGACCCCTTGAAACATCTTTTCCATCACTTTTGTGGCCAGCATAAATTTTTTTTTTTCAAAGTTCGCATCCCCATTGAAGTCTATTGCGGTTCGCGAACTTTAACGCGAACCGAACCTTCCGCGGAAGTTCGCGAACCTAAAATTGGAGGTTCGGCCCAACTCTACCCAAGATCGCTTCAGCTTGAGTTGACGAACAGATGGCCGGACATTCTCCTTCAGGATTTTTTGGTAGACAGTAGAATTCATGGTTCCATCTATCACAGCAAGCCTTCCAGGTCCTGAAGCAGCAAAACAACCCCAGACCATCACACTACCACCACCATATTTTACTGTTGGTATGATGTTCTTTTGCTGAAATGCTGTGTTACTTCTACGACCGATTTAACAGGACACGCACCTTCCAAAAAGTTCAACTTTTGTCTCGGCGGTCCACAAGGTATTTTCCCACAAGTCTTGGCAATCATTGAGATTTTTTTTAGCAAAATTGAGACGAGCCTTAATGTTCTTTTTGCTTAAAAGTGGTTCGCGCCTTGGATATCTGCCATGCAGGCCGTTTTTGCCCAGTCTCTTATGGTGGAGTTGTGAACACTGACCTTAATTGAGGCAAGTGAGGCCTGCAGTTCTTTAGGTGTTGTCCTGGGGTCTTTTGTGGCCTCTCGGATGAGTTTTCTCTGTGCTCTTGGGGTAATTTTGGTCAGCCAGTCACTCCTAGGAAGGTTCATCACTGTTCCATGTTTTTGCCATTTGTGGATAATGGCTCTCACTGTGGTTCGCTGGAGTCCCAAAGCTTTAGAAATGGCTTTATAACCTTTACCAGACTGATAGATCTCAATTACAGTACTTTTTGTAACGATCGGTGTAACACAGAGGGTCTGATTACCGGTGAACTGCAGTATCACCGAGAATACACAATATACCTGATTATTGATGATCTGCAGTATCACCGATAATCAGCTATATCTACTAACCTCTGGACACCTGAGATATGCGAGTGTTAGTGTAACTGTAATACTTTGACTACTGCACCTCAGGAGAAAGTGCAGATGCAGTAAGGAGTACTGCACAGAAGTGTGTTCCTTCCGCTGGCCTAGAGACTCCCGGAGGAGGGGCTAGGCTGAAGGTAGGAAGGGCAGAGTGTGAGTGACACCAGGAAGGGGGTGTCACTAACAGGTCTGGGAACTGCCTCTAACAGTAAGGCAAGTTCTCGAGGTTGGGCAAGCCAGGTCGTTAACACACAGACAGATAAGGTACAGATTCAGGAGACAGATACGGAATCCAATGAACAGGCAGGGTTTGGCAACGGAGTATCAGAATAGCAGGGTACAGAATCGGGAGACAGGTACAGAGTCCAGGAACGAGCAGTGTTTGGCAACAGGTAATCAGGAATAGCAAGGTACAGAATCAGACATCAAAGGAATAGTCAGACAGGCAGAAGATCATAACAAATAATACAGTATTTTAGTACTTTAGCTATCAAGAGACTGACTCAGTGTGGATTCCCAGCTCCAGCCGGTTCTGGCACACTGTCGGATCTAGCTAAGGCCTGAGTGCTACCACGTAGTGATCGCAACGCCAGACACCAGAGGAATGCCCAGCACCCAGTATATATACACCAGTGCTCTCCAGCACCTCCCTTAAGTGCTGGACCAATGAAAGTTGCTGCATTGGTCAGCTGACCGGCCTGGTCAGCTGACCCTCCTCCGACTGCCATAAAGGCCCTGCCTCTCCACGCGCGCACACGTCCTCCTCAACCAGTGTGGACTATCAGTCCCAGCCACACCAGTCATGTGTTGCAATGTTGCCGCTGTATGGGATGCGGAATCCGCCGCCACGCTGTCTGAGCGTGCGGCGTTTTCTCCGCATCCCGCCTCACTGAGAGAAACAGGCCTATGCGTACAAACTGCCGCGTCAGATGCGGCGGTTTCTCCGCGTTCCGCTATGCCAGCCGCGGAAACAGCCGCCTCATCCTGCGTCCATGCGGCGGCTTTTCCGCGTTTCTTCACACTTTTGTTCTCATTTGTTCCTGAATTTCTTTGGATCTTGGCATGATGTCTAGCTTTTGAGGTGCTTTTGGTCTACTTCTCTGTGTCAGATAGCTCCTATTTAAGTGATTTCTTTATTGAAATAGGTGTGGCAGTAATCAGGCCTGGGGGTGACTACAGAAATTGAACTCAGGTGTGATAAACCACAGTTAAGTTATTTTTTAACAAGGGGGTCAATCACTTTTTCACACAGGGCCATGTAGATTTGGAGTTTTTTTTCTCACTAAGTAATAAAAACCATCATTTAAAACTGCATTTTGTGTTCAATTATGTTATCTTTGACTAATAGTTAACGGTTTTTGATGAGCAGAAACATTTAAGTGTGACAAACATGCAAAAGAATAAGAAATCAGGAAGGGGGCAAATAGTTTTTCACACCACTGTAAAACCGACAGTATCATGTCTGCTTCGGGGAGATGAGTCCACTACCGCCTCCTGAGGAATTTTAAAGTTTTTTTTTAGATATATTTTATTCTGTTGGCGCCTCTTTTCTCCTTACAAGCACAACATGTATTGTATGGGCACATTCACATCTCTGCATTGTAACACTGATTAATCCCAATGAGCTGTTCAGTGCATTTATGGGTAACTAGGTGGACCAAGCCCAGGGCCAGATCTACCACAAGGCACTGTAGGCATGTGCCTACAGGCGCCTGATAAAAAGGTGGCTCACTCCCCTCCCTGAGCGCCTCCCTCCTTCCCTATGCAGAATCCTAATGAGAATATAAATGAGGTAACTCGCCCTGCTCTCGGCACTCCACTGAAGAGATCCCTCCTTCAGTCAGGGGCACCTTTAGCTACGTAATACTGAGGTTCCTCTAGCTACTTAATACTTGGGGGCACCTCTAGCTACTTAAAGAGGAACTCCAGTGAAAATAATGTAGTAAAAAAAGTGCTTCATTTTTTACCATAATTATGTATAAATGATTTAGTCAGTGTTTGCTCATTGTAAAATCTTTCCTCTCCCAGATTCACATTCTGACATTTATTACATGGTGACATTGTTACTGTGGGCAGGTTATTTAGCTGTTTCTAGCTGCTCTGTCTGTTAGAGACAGCTAATAACAGCTATTTCCTGTCTCTGAACATTGTTACATTGTGGCAGTTTGCCAGCAGTACCGCGGTATTCAGAGCCTTTTGTGGGAGGGGTTTCAGCACAAAATCAGTCACACAGCGCCCCCTGATGGTCTGTTTGTGAAAATCATTGTCTTTCTCATGTAAAATGGGGTATCAGCTACTGATTGGGAAAAAGTTCAATTCTTGGTTGGAGTTTCTCTTTAAAGCGAACCTTAAGTCACCTAAAAAAAATGAGATGAACTCACCTGGGGCTTCCCTCAGCCCCCAGCAGACGATCGGTGCCCTCGCAGCTCCGCTCCGATGTCCCAGGACCCGCCGGCGACGACTTCCGGTTTCGCCGTCACCGGCCGACAGGCATGGGAACGCGAGTGATTGTTCGCGTTCCCAGCCTGTATATCGCCCCCTATGCTGCTATTGCGACCTCCTGGCGCGGAGCTGCGAGGGCACCGATCGTCTGCTGGGGGCTGAGGGAAGCCCCAGGTGAGTTTATCTCATTTTTTTTAGGTGACTTAAGGTTCGCTTTAATATTGAGATTACTTCTGGCTACCTAATACCAAGGGGTACCTACGACGGGCAAGGGAAGTAAGGGGGAAGTGACAGCTGGACCAGCCGGCATACTTGCGGTGCTGTTCATCGGGGTTGTAGGTTCATGGAGGGAGATGTCTAGGGTGCCAGGACATCTTTGCCTATAGGCTCCACTGAGGTAAATCCAGGCCTGACCAAGCCCGTTAATATAACTGGCTCTAGTCCCTCACACCCCCCTCTCCCCTCCCGCCAGTATGACAGCCGCTGCATGTAAGCACGCATGTGCATGTGCCCGCATACCTGCGTGCACACACACCTGGCCCTGTCTTTTTCCTGTCCGAACGGCTACACATGCGCAGTAACTAAAACACACGGGCGCAGGGACAGAGCAGTTTTAATATATAGGATGTGTGAAAATGTGCATGTTCAATGGCAGTTTTTATGAAATACGAGTCCGGTCATTTCGGCAGTCGGCACCAGATTTGGGCATCCCCCCCCCTCCCTTCCCATAGTCCTTCATCTTAACCCTTTAGCAGCCAATTTATTTAGAAGCTTTCAAGTGCTCCAGGCCAATTTTATTTTAGCTCATTTTTATTAGTTACATTTCCTTGCTAATAATTAGTACTGCCATACTGTGTATTTATGGCCACTTGTCACTAGGGGGCAGTGTGAGACAATAACAGAGGACTTCTGCTTTCAGTTTCTATAGTTTCTGCTAGCAGAGAGACATCACAGCATTCCAAGAATTTACAGCACAAGAAGTTCTGCTGAGGTCAAAAGCAGAGCACTTATCTCAAACGAAATCATTCCTTCGAAGCTGCTATTGGGTTATTTATGGCTATAACAGCGCTGCTTGGATTACGATAAAATGACTAATTCGTGTGCCAGCAATGCCGGACCCAATCTCAAAACCATTAGTATCTGTTACCGCTTGGAGACGTAAAATTACCGACTAATGAGGTAAATATCTTATTCATGTGGTAAAACCAAGTCAGATGTTCAGTATGTAAGTTGTCGGTAAGGCCTCGTTCAGACTATACGTGCTGCCGTCCGCATTTTGGCAGCGAGTATAGTGTGCGACACGCAAGAACGGTAGAAGGGCATAGACAGCCCTTCTACCGTTCCCATCATATGCGCTGCGTGGCAGCGTGATTGCGCTATCGCGTGCTGCACGCATTTTTGGGAATCGCAGCGCAGATCCCATTCATTGTAATGAATGGGATCTGCAGCGCAGCGCATAGGAGCGCAGATGGCGTGCGATCGGACGCGTTACGTTCCAATCGCACAGCCATCTGCGCTAAATGATGTGAACGAGGCCTAAGGGCTAAGTTTCCACTACATGCAGTGCAATGCGGCTACATAGCCGCATCACACTGCAGCGGAACTGTAACCAAAGCACGGCAATAGAACAGTTTCCATTGTGTGCTGGGTATCCGGAGCGATCAGAGATCTAAAACCTAGTCTTAAGTCATGGGCCAAATTGATTGTTTGTTTGTTAAGATTTAACAGTTACTGAACCGTCTCAAACTAAGTGGCGTAACCACAGAAAACTTTGGAGGCCAGGTTCTCCCCTTCTGCAGAGTAGGGCAGTGGAGCACTTTAATATCCACCTGCCCTAGTGCTGCTTTGGCAGAAAAGAATCAAGATGAAATGTGGCCTAAGGCAAGATAGTAGCCTTCACTTCCCCCATAGTCTTTTCAGTTAGCTGAGGTGGTGGGGGAGTATACCAGGCACACAAGGGGGCTTGGTTGCTAATTTTGCTTGGGGTTCCATGTGCTGCACCTTGCCTCAATCTGACAGTGTTTCCATCAGAAACATTGGGCTTGATTCACTAACACAAATAGTGTGCCTTATCAGAGTTAACACACCTTATCAGAGTAGCACAACGAGCACTACGAACTTATGCCTGCTATTTGTTAATGACGAGAGCTCCACTCATCCTGCCCTTAACCCCATGCGGGTCCAATCACTTTAAAAGACATTATTCCAGCACTTTGGCCCAATAGGCTGCCTGTCACTTGATGGGAAACTTGACAGGCAGCCTATCAAAGTGCGGGGATAATGTCCTTTTAAATTGATTATATATATATCTCCATCGGGGCTGGGTAATAGATGGGGGGTATATTTCCCCGCTGCTTGGTTTTTTTTTCTTTTCAGGGCTGGACTCCTGGGATGAGAGGGAAGGAAGGGCGGGCCTTCCCATCCCACCTAGGTACACACCTGGTTGTCAGTGGGGCTGAGTCTCACTAATTATGGTATTGATGAGATGCAAATTTATGCTTAAGAAGCAGCCTCACAAGCAGTGTGAGGAGAGGTGTTGAAGGAGTAGCATGTATGCTATGGAAATCTCCTGACAAGAAATATTGGAGTATTTGATGGAGGCCAAACCATACCCTGCTCTGTTGTTTGTATGGTGTTGGCCTGATGAAAACTGAACTTTTGTTTGAACCTGCTGGACTTTATCTTACCAAGCTGAAGTAAGCTGAACTGTTATTTTCCACTTATTACTGCTGAACTGAAGCTGTTTATTTCTACTGCACAATAAACGGACTTTGTTTTTTTTTTACATCTGTGTACTGCGTGCTGGCTGCGACCCCCTCTAAACTTCACAACTGGTGCTCGGATGCGGGCAGCGCAGCACGGCAGGAAAAGAAAAAGTTCAGTTTAAAAAGTGACATTTAAAGGGCCAGTCTCCTTGTATGCATGATGGAGGAAGTGCTGAAACAAATGGCCTTAGCAACTGTGCAGCTACAGCAGAGCATGGTGTCTCAGCAGGCGTGTATGGTGACTCAACAGCAAGCCACGGAAGCCCTGCGAGTCGCCTCAGAAGCGCAAGCCAAAATCTTGCTTGAGGCGGTGCAGAAGCTGGCCCAGGGGAGAGAGACAGCAGGAGCTGCCCCTAGCAACCAGGCGATGGTGAGAGCCAGTCACTTTCTGCAGAAACTAACCCCCACAGATGATGTGGAAGCCTTTCTGAAAACGTTCGAAAGGACAGCCGAGCGGGAAGGATGGCCGAAAGACAAATGGGCTGGTATCCTTGCACCGTTCCTGACGGGAGAACCCCAGAAGGCCTACTACGATCTCAACTCTGCAGACGCCCTCGACTATGATCGACTACAGGCAGAGATCCTGGCCCGACTAGGTGTAACAACAGCGGTCCGGGCACAGAGGGTGTACAGCTGGCAATACCGGATGGATCATCCAGCCAGATCACAGATGTATGACCTCATCCAACTGGCGACAAAGTGGCTGCAACCAGAGGTACTTACCGGGCCTGAGATGGTGGAGCGATTCGTGCTGGATCGTTTTCTGCGTGCCTTGCCAGTGGGTCTACAGCGCTGGGTCAGTCATGCAGACCCCAAAAAAGCGGAGCAGCTGGTGGAGTTGGTGGAGAGATATAGCGTAGTGGAAAATCTACTCTCTCCAAAGGGCTAGGCAGGCCCCAACTTACCCAGTGTTGCAAGGTTCCCGGACTCCGGAAAGGGTGCTTCATGGAACCCCGCAACCAGCATCACCAGAAATGGGGAAGTATTCCCAAAAGCCGCTCAGGGGTTGCCACCTGCCATGGCTACACCTCGGAAGGGAGGGGCGATCCAGTGTTGGAGATGTTCTGCCTAGGGCCATACCAGAGCCCAGTGTCCACTGCAGGAGGAACCCATGCAGTGTGACGTACTACGGAGAGTGTCCTTTTTTGCCCAGGAGGTATGCCTGGCAGAGTGCCAGGAGGGTTTTGTGTGTCCCGTCAGTGTGAACCAGGTACCTGCCAAAGCCTTACTGGACTCAGGCAGTATGGTAACCATGGTGCACGCTGATCTGATTGGAACAATAGACACTGTGCTAAAGCCGCTTAAGGTAGTGTGTATCCATGGAGACACAAAGACTTATCCTGTGGTGCCAGTGTCGATTTCAACGGAATGTGGGACAATTACTCATGACGTCGGAGTGGTAAGAAACCTAATGTGTCAAGTGATATTGGGTCGAGACTTTCCACTGTTTTGGGTACTGTGGGAGAGTGTAAAAGGGAAGTTATTTAAAGACTCTGATAATAACTTAGCCCCTCCTCCCCCTACCAAAGAACTTGATGCACCGAGTCGGGATACAAATGTTGCAGAAAATGTATTGCAAAATGATCCTGTATTATTGCAAAATGATGATGTAAGGTTGCAAATTGATGAAATTGGAATTGACCATCCTTGTTGGGACCCTGAGCAGGTTACTGAGGGGGGGGGGGGGGGGATGATTCCCCATTACAAGTTATGTTGGGCGAGGATGATGAGGAATCTTTCCCCCCATCTATGCTCCCTGACCTGGATGTGTCAAAAGGGTTGTTTATCACTGCGCAGATGCGGGATCCAACGTTATCCCATGCGAGACAACAGGTATCTGTTGTAAATGGAGTTCCCCAGGAACCTGGGGCAGAGGAGAGATTCCCTCATTTTTCAGTTCATGGGGATGTGTTATATCGGGTTGCAAAGGTCAGAGAAGAGGTGGTTGAACAGCTGCTAGTGCCTCAGGAGTTTCGGAGGATGGTACTAGACTTGGCTCACAATGAAGTATTGGGAGGTCACCTGGGTGCCGAGAAAACGGAGGCGCGGATAACTGACAGCTTTTACTGGCCTGGGTTAAAGGCCGAAGTAAAGAATTACTGCTCTTCTTGCCCCACCTGTCAGTTAACCGCGCCAATGTCCCATTTTCGAAGCCCTTTGGTGCCCTTGCCAATAATCGAGGTGCCATTCGAGCGCATTGCCATGGATATAGTGGGGCCACTGGTAAAGTCTGTATGTAAACTGTTCCAGATTAAACAGATGAGAACCTCGGTTTATCACCCTCAGACCGATGGCCTGGTTGAACGGTTTAATAAGACTTTAAAAATGATATTAAAAAGAGTGGTTCAAAGGGACGGAAAAGATTGGGACTGTTTATTGCCGGCAGTGACGTTTGCTGTTCGGGAGGTACCTCAAGCCTCCACAGGTTTTTCACCATTTGAACTGGTATATGGGCGCAGACCTCGAGGGTTGCTTGACATGGTCAAAGAAACCTGGGAAAGTGAGTCCAGTCCTCACAAGAGTGTGGTGGAACACGTTTCCCAGCTGCAAGAACGCATTGCCAAGGTGATGCCCCTTGTCAAGGAACACTTACTGGCAGCCCAAGAAGCGCAGAGTCGGGTATACAACCGCCCCACGAAAATCAGGCAGTTCCAGGTGGGGGATAGAGTGGCAGTATTGATCCCAACCGTGGAGAGTAAATTCTTGGTCAGGTGGCACGGTCCCTTGGAGATCGTTGAAAAAGTGGGGGAAGTGAATTATAAGGTACATCAGCCAGGGAGACAGAAACCCTATCAACTGTATCACGTCAATCTGTTAAAACCCTGGAAAGAGAGAGAGACCGCTCCGGTTAGGGTGGGTGTGAGTGTTGTACCCCAAATAAGCATTGAGGATGTGAAAATAGCCCCCACTCTGTCCAAATCCCAGGTCCAACAAGTAAAAGAGTTTCTTCAGAGAAACAAGGGGATATTTTCGGATTTGCCTGGACTCACGGGTATGGTGGAACACAACATTGTTACTGAGCCCAGGGCTAAAGTGTTTGTCAAGCCCTATCGAATCCCGGAGGCCCGCAGAAAGGCGGTGTCAGAGGAAGTGAAGCGCATGTTAGAATTAGATGTCATTGAAGAGTCGCAGAGTGAATGGTCAAGCCCGATCGTGTTGGTACCCAAGCCAAACGGAACTCTGCGATTCTGTAACGATTTCCGGAAATTAAATGAAATTTCCAAATTTGATGGTTATCCCATGCCCCGTGTGGATGAATTGATAGAAAGGTTAGGTCCGGCCCGCTACATAACCACACTAGACCTGACCAAAGGGTATTGGCAAATACCCTTGGCCAAAGAAGCCAGAGAAAAAACGGCATTTTCCACACCGGAGGGCCATTTTCAGTATAAAAGAATGCCGTTTGGGTTACAGACCGCCCCGGCCACATTTCAGAGAGTCATGGACAGAATGTTGCGTCCACACCAAAGATACGCGTCGGTCTACTTAGACGACATCGTAATTTTCAGTTCAGACTGGGAGTCTCACCTTCCCAAGGTTCAAGCAGTCCTGGATGCGTTAAGGAAGGGGGGTTTTACAGTGAACCCCGAGAAATGTGCCCTAGGTATGGAGAAAGCAAAGTACTTGGGGTACATTGTCGGAAGGGGGTTGGTAAAACCCCAAGTTAACAAAATTGAGGCAATCCAGGACTGGCCCTGCCCCATCAGTAAGAAACAGGTTCGAGCTTTCTTGGGGATAGTGGGCTACTACAGACGGTTCATTCCCAATTTTTCTATCCTCGCAGCTCCCCTAACTGACTTGACCAAGGGCCGGAAGTCAGTGATGATACAGTGGACCGCAGAGACAGAAAAAGCGTTTTTGGAGCTGAAATCGGCATTATGTAGTCACCCTGTCCTGGTAGCCCCCGATTTCACTCGAGAATTCGTAGTACAGACAGATGCCTCAGATGTTGGGTTGGGGGCGGTTCTGTCACAGGTAATTGATGGAGAAGAACATCCCATAGTTTTTCGCAGTCGGAAACTGACGACCGCTGAGAGAAACTATGCGGTAGTGGAGAGGGAATGCTTGGCCATAAAATGGGCCCTAGACTCCCTGCGCTATTATTTATTGGGTAGGAAGTTTAGGTTGCTCTCTGACCATGCCCCGCTAGCGTGGATGAAAAGAAACAAAGGAACGAATGCAAGAGTGTCCCGGTGGTTTCTCTCTCTCCAGGAGTTCAACTATGTGGTGGAACATAGGCCGGGTAAAGTGCACCAGAACGCTGATGCCCTTTCCCGAGTCCACTGTTTAGTGGGTCTATGTGCCTCCACCGCCTCGGGGTTGAGGCAGAGGGGGGGGGGGGGATATGTAGGGGCCATCGGGGCTGGGTAATAGATGGGAGGTATATTTCCCCGGTATTTGGACTGTGGTCACTTTAAAACCCTGTGTGGTCCTAGGAAGGGAGCCTGGATTTTAGCAGCAAGCAGTTGCTGCTTGGTTTTTTTTCTTTTCAGGGCCGGACTCCTGGGATGGGAGGGAAGGAAGGGCGGGCCTTCCCATCCCACCTAGGTACACACCTGGTTGTCAGTGGGGCTGAGTCTCACTAATTATGGTATTGATGAGATGCAAATTTATGCTTAAGAACAGGGGCGTAACTAAGCCCCACCGGGCCCCCCTGCAGAATTTCAGAGCGGGCCCCCCCCCCCCCCCCCCGGGGCCCGCTCGTGGCCGGTTTTTGGGGGCTGGAGGGGTGGCAGCATGAGGGGAAAGCCTTGCCCACAGTCGGCGGGGAGAGGGGAAGTTCACCCCTCTCCCTCACCTCGGGGCTCTCCCCTCTGCGCTCCCCTCCAGCTAGTGAACCTGTGTGGGCAGTGAGCAGCAGCGGCGGCAGGATACATACCTTCTTCCTTGCGTTCCATCGCCGCCTTCTCGCTCTAGCGGCTGACGTCCATTCCGGAAGCGGAAGTGACGTCAGCCGCTAGAGCGAGAAGGCGGCGATAGAACGCAAGGAAGAAGGTATGTATCCTGCCGCCGCTGCTGCTCGTTGCCCACACAGGTTCACTAGCTGGAGGGGAGCGCAGAGGGGAGAGCCCCGAGGTGAGGGAGAGGGGGGAACTTCCCCTCTTCCCGCCGACTGTGGGCAAGGCTTTCCCCTCATGCTGCCACCCCTCCAGCCCCCAAAAAACGGCCCCGAGCGGGCCCCAGGAGGGGGGGCCGGGCCCCCCCGCGGGCGCCGGCGCTGCAGGGCCTATTGTTACGCCCCTGCTTAAGAAGCAGCCTCACAAGCAGTGTGAGGAGAGATGTTGAAGGAGTAGCATGTATGCTATGGAAATCTCCTGACAAGGAATATTGGAGTATTTGATGGAGGCCAAACCATACCCTGCTCTGTTGTTTGTATGGTGTTGGCCTGATGAAAACTGAACTTTTGTTTAAACTTGCTGGACTTTATCTTACCAAGCTGAAGTAAGCTGAACTGTTATTTTCCACTTATTACTGCTGAACTGAAGCTGTTTATTTCTACTGCACAATAAATGGACTTTGTTTTATACATCTGTGTACTGCGTGCTGGCTGCGACCCCCTCTAAACTTCACTATATATATATATATATATATATATATATATATATATATATATATATATATATATATATATATATATATATATATATATATATATATATATATATATATATATATATATATATATATAGGTTTTAGAGTATTTAGTCTACATTTAGTGTACATTTATAATTGTGTTCAGAATGAAATCTTACAAGGACTTTTTAAAGAAATCAATTGTTTTTTGTAACAACTAGTAGCTCAGCGGCTGCCGACATGCAGGGGGTGTCTGCAGCCGCTTCCTTCCCTGGCTCACAAGCATTCTCCGTTCCCTCGGCGTCTGGCACGGCGGGAACGGTCGGTTCTCTGACTCACAGGAGGTCTGTCTCGCGCGGGCGCGCGAGGAGACGGGACCTTTATGCTTGCAGAAGGCGCGTCAGCTGACCTGCCGGTCGGCTGACGTCAGGGATGACTCTCGCCGCTCGGATTGGCGGAAATGGCGAGGTGGGAGTGGCTGAGAGCCTCCCTCATTAAGCCTTCACTTGTCATTCGGTCCTCACCTGCTGTCGTGAATACTTACGTGTTAGCGTTCAGACCTTAAACTAGATCCCAGGTGTTGAAACCAAGGACTTCACACCTAGACTAGGAATTGTTATATTGTTGTTGATTACCTGTGTATGATTCTGGCTATAACTCTGACCTTGCTTCCTGTCTAACGTTTCTGTACTTCTGCCTATCTGACCAGTTGCTGAACCTCTGCCTGTTACCCATTATCCCTTTGCCTCACCATTGTGTACTGTTACTTACCTCCCTGTTGCCGAACCTTGCCTGTCTGACCACTCTGTCCTCACCAGTGGGCTAGCCTCTGTTGAAGGATTCTTAGTATCGTAACACCTGCTCCTCAGGTGATCAGTAGTTGCAGTATTGTTTGTACACCTGCTCCTCAGGTGTCCACTAGACTACAGTAGTCTAATTACAACAGAGAGAAAATGTGTGCATCAACCAAGTGAACCTGACAAATCTGGCTTGCAAATTTGGCCTATTGGCTAATCACAAGACATTGCTCATGCAAATATGCATTTGCTTTCGCATGCCTAAATATGCAGGGTCAAAAACCGCAAACTGCAAAACAATCGCCCTGCGGGAATTAGTTCATGCTACATAGCACTATCCAGGGGCGCCACGAGGAGGCTTCCCATTGCCCCATACAACCCGGGGGCCGCGGGGGTCCCAGGCTCTCTCACCGCCTGGAACCCACACAGCGGCACCTCGGAGGTGGAGGCTGGGGGGTGCAGGCGATCTCCCCAGCGTGGCCAGCGCCGGGAAGAGCCGCCCGCACACACCTCCCAAGATTAAAAACAGGCACCTACCTTAACGTCCATTGCGTTCTGCTATATGCGCATGACCTGGGCGCGACACATAAGGGGAGGACAGGCGCAAATAGCCTGCTCCTGGGCTCTCACCTCCTAAATCAAGCCATTCACCACTTGCCTCCAAAGAAAAGAAAATGCAATGCTAATTACAACAGAGAGAAAATGTGTGCATCAACCAAGTGAACCTGACAAATCTGGCTTGTTCCAGGCGGTGAGAGAGCCTGGGACCCCCACAGCCCCCCGGGTGTATGGGGGCAATGGGAAGCCTCCTTGTGGCGCCCCTGGATAGTGCTATGTAGCATGAACTAATTCCCGCAGGGCGATTGTTTTGCGGTTTTTGACCCTGCATATTTAGGCATACGAAAGCAAATGCATATTTGCATGAGCATTGTCTCGTGATTAGCCAATAGGCCAAATTTGCAAAGCCAGATTTGTCAGGTTCACTTGGTTGATGCACACATTTTCTCTCTGTTGTAATTAGACTACAGTAGTCTTAATCACCTGCTCCTCAGGTGATCACTAGGTTGCAGTATAGTCTGAATCACCCGCTCCTCGGGAGATTCCCTCAGCATCACCAGTTGCTGGGGCTTGTTCTCTGTCACATTCTGTGTACTGATAGTACCTCACCAGCCCCTCTGGTGAGGTCTCGCCTAATTACTAGGTTACAGTCTGTGTATTATAGTACCTTACCAGTCCCTCTGGTAAGGTCTTGCAAGACTAATAAAGTTACGGTTGCACCAAGCACTACACTCTTAGCACCCTTTTAGATATACTAGTATTATTGGTGATTCTGCAGATCACCACATAATCAGGTATAGCGTCTGTATTGGTGATTCTGCAGATCACCATATAATCAGACCTCTGAGTTGCTACACCCAACCATTACATTTTTGTAATACAGTATTAAATTTATTGTGTGTGATTTCTTCATTGACACAATTCAACCCCTTAAAGAGAACCAGAGATGAAGAAGAAATAGATTTATACATAACTGGGACTTCCTCCAGCTCCATAATCCTGGATCGCTCCCACGCTGCCGTCCTCCACTGCCTCTGTCCGCCGTTACCGGGTCCCGTCCTTTCGTCCAGTCGAGCCAGTCGACGCAAGTGCAGTGCACTCCCTCCATACTGCGCAGGCGCATGTGTACAGAGCTGGAGGGAGCCCCTGTGGATGCGGAAGACTGGACGCGTCCGGCGGAAGTGACGGGACCCGGGACCAGCGATGGAGGCAGCAAAGGATGGCGGTGTGGGAGCGATCCAGGCTTATGGAGCTGGAGGAATCCCCAGGTATGTATAACTTCTTTTTCCATTTTTAAGCTTTCCCTCGTCTCTGGTTCCCTTTAGACTACCACTCTTAAGAACAGAGGTTCATTCAAGTGTTTTTGATCAGGTATTGAAAATGCCTGTGGATGTTAAGGAGCAGCAATCAAGCATAATAAGCACCAATTAGGCAGATTTAAAATGACTGTGATACTCAGCTCCTTCTAGACATTTACTAGTGTGTTTACAAACATGGTGAAGTCAAGAGAATGGTCCAGGAAGACGAGAGAACAGGTGACTTCTCTTCACAGGAAGGGCAATGGCTATAAGAAGATTGCAAAGATGTTAAACATACCAAGAGACACCATAGGAAGCATAATTTGCAAATTCAAGGCAAAGGGCATTGTTGAAACGCTACCTGGTCGTGGCAGAAAGAAGATGCTGACTTTGACTGCTGTGCGCTACCTGAAGCGCAAAGTGGAGAAAAGTCCCCGTGTGACTGCTGAGGAACTGAAAAAAGATTTGTTAGATGCGCGGGTACTAAAAGTTTCAGCTCAGACAATAAGGCTCACACTGCGTAATGAAGGCATCCATGCCAGAACTCCCAGGCACACCCCCTTGCTGTCTCCAAATAATAAGAAGAGTCGACTTCAGTATGCCGAAAGTCATGTGGACAAACCACGAAAGTTTTGGGATAGTGCTCTGTGGACTGATGAAACAAAATTAGAACTGTTTGGGCCCATGGATCAATGCTATGTTTGGAGGAGGAAGAACAAGGCCTATGAAGAAAAGAACACCTTGCCTACTGTAAAGCATGGTGGGGAGGTCAATCATGCTTTGGGGCTGTTTTGCTTCTGCAGGTACAGGGAAGCTTCAGCAAGTGGAAGGTACCATGAATTCTCTTCAGTACCAGGAGATACTGGATGAAAATGTGATGCAGTCCGTCACAAACCTGAGGCTTGGGAGACATTGGACCTTTCAACAGCACAATGATCCCAAGCATACCTCCAAGTCCACTAGAGCATGGTTGCAGATTAAAGGCTGGAACATTTTGGAGTGGCCATCGCAGTCACCAGACTTAAATCCGACTGAGAACCTCTGTGCAGTGCGCAAGCCTAAGAATGTGACTGAACTGGAGGCTTTTGCCCATGAAGAATGGGCTAAGATACCTGTAAATCGCTGCAAGACACTTGTGTCAAGCTATGCTTCACGTTTAAAAGCTGTTATAACTGGTATAGGATGTTGTACTAAGTATGAATGTCACTTGGGGGTTGAATACAACTGATGATATGAGCACAGAAAAGACATTTGTGGTTATTTCATTATAAATGTTATGTTCTATTTGTCTGACTTTCAAGTGCCTCTTTGATTTAATTGTGAACAAGATGACTGAAATGATTAAAATCAATGTCAAACTGGCCAAAACACTCAATTTCAGGTTGAATAATTTTGAACACAACTGTAGTTAGTACAAGTGTCCCTGCGTCTGTCCCTGTGTCAGTGCTTTTGCGCTACTGCGCATGTCAAGCACTGGCAGCCGTTGGGACAGGACGCAGGGCAGGTCACTAGTGGTGTTATAATTTTATATATACTTCTACCCTTTTAAGCTTCTCTTTTTGTTTTTTTGTTTTTTTTCTCACTTTACATCACATTATGATTGCTTACCATTGACCTCCAATTATAATTCACGCGGAGCAATACAGTATATGTCAATTAAAGTCAAGGCTATACAACATGGCTGTTTTGTAGTTGCTGTGTAATTTGTCGACGCACCAACAATCTGTTCCATGTGGAGATATAGAAAAACTGGGTTCCATTGAGTAATGAAGTGTGAGACTGGAGATCCCCACAGAATTTTCCCTTCGTATAGAAATAGGTCATTGCTAGTTATGACTAGTAAACGTGACATATTCTTTGAATAATGAATTCTCACCATCTCATATTCAAGGTGTTGTGGAATGTAGTTAGCTTACGAACATGCAGCAAGTGAGGGTTTATTTTATTTAACCTCCTTAACGGTAACCCCGAGTCAGCCTTGAGCTGGAAATCTGCAGCTCAGAGCAGTATCGTCGAGCCTGACTCGTGGTCGCCGCTGGGAGGTGTGGAGAGACAGTGCAATGTGGTGGTGTTTCAACTCTCCTCCCTGGGGATCCAGACGTTGGCTGCAATTCTTCTTCCTGCCCTCAAAGGCTCACGATCCCTCTGGTGAGATCGCTGTCTGTTATGTCAGACAGCGATTCCTTGATAGTGGTAAAGCGCCACCTGGTAAACAGTTGGAGGATTGCAGCGCTGGATCCAGGGAAGTTGAGTAATGAACTCCCCTCCCCTGAATGCAGCATTATGTTTTTCTCCTGCTTTTAGGGTCCAAAAGCTTGCGAAAAAATTGCACCGCTTAGACCCTAAAATCCAGAAGTATTCATACCGCCAGGAAGGTTAATTTCTGTAAAGAAAACCTAATCTGTGATTGATCATTGTGTTGAAAGCTGACCTCATTTTGTTACTGTTGGTGCCACTGATACGAAGAAGCTAAGTGGGAAAAATAACTTTAATACTTCAGTAAAACTACTCTTACGACCATTTTCTTTCAGATCTGAACAAGGTCTCTGGGAGAGCTGACAGCAATATTTTTTTTTCTTGGGAACCAAGTTATTTAGTGTTTTTTATATACCACTGGCATCTTCTGTAGTTCCAAGCTGGTGTTTGGTGCCCGAGTCGCTAGTTGATTGGCTAGTTAGTAGTTCTGCTGTGAGATTTGCCAATTCAGCTATTGCCAGTCGATAGTAATATCGTATAATTGATATTTTCAAGATCTACTTTAACCCGACTTCTAAATTAACAGCGGCATAACAAAATGTAGGCAAAGTGGGACACTGTAAGAAGCATGAAAAGTCCCATCAGCCTGTGGGCAAGTCAGGGCTGGGAAGTCAGTACAAAAATCATCCGTCTCCAAACCCGACTCCTCCTCCGTTTATAAAAAAACTGACTCCAAATCCAGGTACCCAGATTTGCTCCGACTCCTCGAATCTGACTCCACAGACCCGGGGCAAGCTGTGCTCCTTGCTGAATATAATCTACTACTGGATGCAAACCTTATGTATTGCCCCACCTCTTGTTTCCTCCCTAATCCTTTAGATTGTAAACTCCCAAAGACGAGGCTCTTTTTTTTTTTTTTTTTTTTCCTGTCCTTGTTTTGTGTCTTCACAATATATTTGTGACTTATAATTGTTACCTACCAACTCTGAATTCTATACCAATGCATTAATTTATGTGTATCCATGTTTGTTCTTTCTGTGCAGCGTCCAAGTAAAAAAAAAAAAAAAAAAAAAAAATCTATATAATTTTTTTATTTTTTTTTATTTTTTGCATAGCACCATCGGGCTCTAGGTCTGTGTCAATCCCCATCCCCTCTCCTCGACTCCCCTCTCCTCCCACCTCCCCTCCGCAGTGTCACCGCGCACCCGCTGCACGTCCGGCCGCACCGCTGACCCGCCGCACGCCCGGCCGCCCGCTGACATGCTGCCCGCTCGGCTCCCTGGTCCCAGGCTATCCCTGTGTAGCGTTGTCCGTGCTGCGCAGTGCGCACAACGATTCAGCGCGGACAACGCTAAACAGGGACAGCGCACAGACACAGGGGTTTTATTATATAGGATATTAGTTTGTGTGTGTGTGTGTGTGTGTGTGTGTATGTACCATGTGTGTGTGTGTGTGTGTGTGTGTGTGTGTGTGTGTGTGTGTGTGTGTGTGTGTGTGTGTGTGTGTGTGTGTGTACCGTGTGTGTGTGTACCGTGTGTGTGTGTGTGTGTGTGTCGCAATCCAACGCCTTGACCGATTTGAACGAAACTTGGTATACAGATCCCTTACTACCTGGGATGATATTTTCTGGGGGTCTCTTGTTCCCCCCCCCCCCCTTTCCCCCTGCACACCTGGGCAGAGGTGCAAACAGCCAAACAGATTTCACCCATTCATGTCAATGGAGAAAAATGTAAAAGGCTGTCATTCTCACAGTAATCAAGCCAGAGTACCCACACTTGACACAGTTGCTCACTTGGTGACTGAGGTTACAAATCCAGGAAAAGTGGGCGGAGCATTAAACAGCCAATCAAATTTCAGCCATTCATTTTCAATGGGAAAATGTAAATTGCAGCCATTCTTACACTGTGTGAATGGTAGGGTTTTCAAACTTTGCACAGTTGGTCACTGGGTGACTCAGATTAATATTCAGAAAAATGGCTGGGGCCTGCAAAAGCCAATCAAAATTCACCTTGTGATTTTCAAGGGGAATGTTGAAATTGCTGCCATTCTTGCACTGTTAAAACAAGCCTCAAACCTGGTACAGTTGGTCATTGGGAGAAAGGAGTTCAAATTCAGTAAAGGGGATGGAGCCACAAATAGCCAATCAGATTAGTTTTATTTCAATGGGAAAATACAAATTATTCATGCCAAGGTCCCCAAAGCTCACAAACTTGGTCATTGAGTGTTTGTGTGTTGGGGTTAGAAAAAGTGGGCGGAGCGAACACCAGCTAAACCTATACCTGGGCAACGCTGGGTCATCAGCTAGTTATTAAAGCTAATGTAACCCCATGTCAAAAAAAAGTCGGATACTCACCTAAGGAGAGGGAAGGCTCTGAGTCCTAATGAGCCTACCCTCTCCTCTTCCGGTGCCTGGTGAATCCTCCGTGCAAATCCGCCGACATAGGGACTTCGGAAGTCTTCGGGAGCACTCGAGCTCCCAATGGCTGGCGGCTCCATACTGCGCATGCGCGAGTGCATCAGAGACTGAACTCGCGCATGCGCAGTATGCAGCGGCCCGTCTTCGGAATCCCGCGTGCTCCCGAAGACGTCCGAAACCTCCCTTCAGCGGCGGAAGTGGCAGTATTTGATCGAAACGGTCGAATACTGCTACGGGGGATCCTGCGCGGGACCAGGCACCGGGAGAGGGAAGGCTCATTAGGATCGAACCTTCCCTCTTCTTAGGTGAGTATCTGACTTTTTTTTTTTTATATACTGTATCAGGTTCCCATTAGCTTTAAAGAGACTCTGTAACAAAAAAAAGTTCCCGGGGGGGGGGTACTCACCTCGAGAGGGGGAAGCCTCAGGGTCCCAATGAGGCTTTCCCCTCCCCTGTAGCTGCAGGCAATCCAGTGCTGGCTCCCCCGAAGTCTCCGGCAATCCAGGCTCGACAAGCCTGACAAGCTACATTTATTTACCTTTCCTGGCTCCAGCGGGGGCGCTGTTGCGGTTCTCATCATGGAGATAGGTGGAAATAGCCGATCTCCATCGGGTCCGCTCTACTACGCAGGTGCAGGAGACTTGTGCCTGCGCAGTAGAGCGGCCTGACAGCGATTGGCTATTTCCGCCTATCTCTGAGCTGAGAGCCGATACTGTGCTGGAGCTGGGAAGGTAAATATTTACATCCCTGCCATTCCGAGAGCTTTTTCACCGCCGCCGTGGGACACAGGAGGACGGGGAAAGCCTCGATAGGATCCGGAGGCTTTCCCCACCCGAGGTGAATACCTCCCAAGGGAACTTTTTTTTTTTCTTGTTACAGGTTTTCTTTAATAATAGTGGAAGTGAGTGGCAAGGATGGGGCAGTAGGGTTGCGCATAGGAGTTCTTACGTTTTTTTTTTTATTTTAGCTGATTTGTCATGGTGGCGCTAGGTTCTCTTTTTAAACGGTTTTGAGGCTAACATTTTCAATGATTTGCATTATATTGCTTATAAACATAAATGTTTTATGCCATGTATGTTTTATACATTATTTTTCTTTGCCTGAGCATACTTTCTACTCATTGATGTAACCTCAAATTCTGAATGCCAATATGATGCCTGCATATTGTATAACGTATACAGCGTTCCTTATTCAGTTAATGAATCTTGCTTGTTCTTTCCTCTCCACAGGGGAATTGGAAAACAAGGATTCCAGTGCCAGGGTAAGATATTTATTTTATGCTTTGTTTGTGCTTTATCTCTTCCTCACATTCTCTCCAGAGGATGCCCGCTGCTATTTCTGCAGCTGTGCAGTGCAGAAAATTATTAATTTATCTAAACTGCTTCTTATTCTGCTGTAGGTAAAATTGGCACACTAAATCCTCAGATGTCTGGAATTATATAAAACATTATTTTTAAAGGATCAAGCTCAATGTGCTGTTGAGTGTTCTGGTAATGTATAATGCTTTTGTTTCATTGATGGATATAATGCCATGGGCTGTGTGCAGTCACTACGGTATGCAATGAAAACATGTCCTGTAATATAACAAAGCCAAAAGCAGAATGAACCGTATGGGGAGTTCTGACAGTCAACCAGCAATCATTTCTTTATTGTTTTAACTAAGCTTAGCATACATTATTAATCGTAATAACAACCATGAACCCAATGCTGTGCATTGGTTAAGATGGGGTCCTTAACCCTTTAGCAGCCAATTTATTTAGAGGCTTGCAAGTGTTCCAGGCCTATTTATTAATTTTTTTTAAGAACCTTTTTTTTATTTCTTCTTTGTTAGGTTTCCTAGCTTCTAGTTAGTTCTACTGTAATGTGTATTTATGGTGACTTTTTTTTTTTAACTGGGAGGCAGCGTGAGACATTAAAAGACTTATGCTTTCAGTTTTTGTTTTCTGCTTGGAGAGAGAGAGATCAAAGCAAGCCAAGAATTTATAGCGCAATGCGTTTTGCTGGCCGAAGACAAAAGCAGGCAACGTAGGCGCAGTGGTTTTCAGACTTTAAAGTCTGAAATTCCAGAAGTGAACCGGAGGCGGGGCCGGAGCATCTGGGAGTGGCTGCGCGGGCACAGGATGTCTGTGGGGGACCATTAGAAGCCCCGGCTAAGTTCAACTCCTTTTCCCCCGACTCCCCCCCCCCCCCCCCCCCCCCCCCTCTGCAGTATTCTTTTAAGGTCTTACGTGGTATTTTTGAATCCTGCGCAGGACTAAATATTCCTGCTTTCCCATTGCCCCAGGACTGAATAGTAGTGTTGATGTTCAAATTCTCGTTATTGAAATTCGCCACACTTTAGCACCTAAATATGTAGACTAAGTGTCAGGCAGAGTCCCCTTATTTGCGCTTCTTGATGAGCTTTTCACCCCTGACCTTGTACAGATTTATGGGTGCTGAAGTGTGGTGATGGGCGTATTCGGGCTTCCGAATTTCAATAACCCAAATTTGAACACCAACCCTACATAGTCCTATACTGCTTCGTAATGCCACAAGCTATGCATTGATATGCGCGGCATCACCCAAAGGCCTAATCCAGGCCAGGCACACAAGTGAGAGGATTGCAGCAGAGAAGAGGACGCTGAGTCCACAGGACACAAAAGGAAACTTGTTGGCAAGCATCCATTCTGTTTTTGCAGGCATAACTGAACACCAATGTTTAGGGGGATGTCAAGTCATGCACTGAGGAAGGCATAATGACCACATGTGTTATGATCCTGATGAAGTGGGTTGTGTTCTACGAAATGCAAAGATGGAGCGGATTGCTGTAAATTGCAGTCACCGAAAAAAGTGAAAAGGGCCTGCCATAGGCTGCAATGATAAAAGCCCGTGATTAAAGGAATATTTGGGCTCATGGAGGCGCCCGATAAAATGCAGTAATAGGTGGAATTTTGGGGGCCTGGAAATTGCGGCGCAGAATGCTCCCAGCCGCGAGAGCGAGACTGGATTTGCGCACACAGCCGTACTGCGCATGCACTGACTGGCCCAGACTTGCCAAACTTATGGGGCTTGTAACAGTAGAAGGAGGAAGCGGAGGAAGACTGAGCGGTCGCTGCGGAGGGGGCTGAAGAAAGCCCCAGGTAGGTATAAACCCTTTATTAATAATTTTCTATGGCTTTTTGGTCCCTTTTAGCCCCTTACACGCCCCTAGGAGTCCTGGTTAACCATGTGATTGCTGGTCAATCTGTAACAGCTTAGTAAGTGTAACAGCCACTAAAAAGATTGGGATGAATTTCATGATATACCATATCCGTGAAATGACAGCTCCTAGATGTACTCTCAACTGGGGGGGACTTGGGATTTTTCCCGTCCACCAATCTGTGCACTGCCGCATGTAGTCGTGGGCGCACGCATGCAGCCCTTGTAAATATACACAGATGAGTATCTACACCCCTGAGAGCTAATGTAAAGTTTATAGGGGAGTAGATTCTCTTCCCAAGGGGAGGGCAAGTGGTTAATCCTACTTCCTTAGCAGGAATGGTCAATGAAATACAAATAATTCTGAGATGATGCAGAAATATGCAAATTTGTTATGCAAATGAATGCAGCTTCAAAATTGACCAGATGAATCGGAGTCGGAGTAATTTTGGGTACCTGAAGTCTGAGTTGGTGGTTTCGATAAACTGAGGAGTTGGAGTTTGGATTATGTTTGTTCTAAATCCATAGCCTTTGTAAAAATTAGACTATGGAGTCTGAGTCGAGGAGTCAGAGTAATTTTGGGTACCTGAAGTCGGTGGTTTCATAAACTGAGTCTGATGATTTTAAATAATAATCTGAATATTTGTATAGCGCTTTTCTCCTGTTGGACTCAAAGTGCTCAAGTGCTGCAGCCACTAAGGGTATGCTGAAGGGTCCACCCCGCAGTGTAGGCAGAGCCCTTAAATGGAACCTAAACTGTGATTTTTTTTTTTAAAATAATACCAGTTGCCTGACTCTCCTGCTGATCCTGTGTCTTTAATACTTTCAGCCACAGCCCCTGAACAAGCATGCAGATCTGGTGCTCTGACTGAAGTCAGACTGGATTAGCTGCATGCTTGTTTCAGGTGTGTGGGATTCAGCCACCACTGCAGCCAAAGAGATCATCAGGACTGCCAGCCAACTGGTATTGTTTTTGTTTTAAAGGAAACATCCATATCCCTCTCAGTTTAGGTTCCCTTAACCAGTACACTATCCAGCCACTTTTTGTACCGACTCCACAGCCCTTTACTTGATTAGTCAATTTTCAAGTTGCAAACATTTTCATAAAAAAATTGCATAATCTTGCATCAGCTTTGAATTTATTATTATTATTATTATTTTTTTATTATTTCATTGAGCATCCCTATTTCTTAGTAGTGCTGTATAGGGATGCTCATTCGGATTCCGCGGAAATGCAATTTCCGAAATTCCGATCGGAAATTGCATTTCCGCATTGGAATGCGGAAATCGGTAATGCAAGCGCCGTAGGCTGATTTCCGCCGGAAATCGCGGAAATTTCCGCCGGAAATCGCGGAAATTCCCCCCGGCTTTAACATCGATTTTCTCAAAAAACTATAAGGTCTTTTTAAAAACTTTTTTTGCATCTTGTTCACAAGATTCGGTTTAATAAACCCTGAAAATTTGGTGTTTCTAGGACTTAAGGGGGCTTTGCTATTAACCGCTAAAGTCGGCGGATTTTTACTGTAATGTAAAATGCAGAAAATCTGCATCTGCCTATTTCCTTCATTTTACATTACAGTAAAAATCCGCCGACTTTAGCGGTTAATAGCAAAGCCCCCGTAAGTCCTAGAAACACCAAAATGTCAGGGATAGCGGAAAGCGGAATCGGTAATCGGTACATGACGGAATGCGGATTTACCGCGGAATCGGAAATTGGCATTCCGACCATCCCTAGTGCTGGTTGTTCATTTATATAATTTTTTTTCTTCAGTGCTAAATTAAGTATCTCAAATCTGTACACCGGTTTTCAATATTTACATAATGATAATCATCTGTGACTATTCCAAGAACAGTTTAGTCGCAGTTATGACTCCTGCCCCCCCTTTCACCCTCACAGCTCTGCTTGTCTCATTCTAATGAACCAGCGGGTTCAGAAGACCAGCAAAAATAAGTTCCAGGAATAATGATGAGCGGGTAAGGTTACAAATCTATTAAATTGCAGTCTTTATTGGCATTTTCATGAAATATGTAAGGGCAAAGATGATTCTTAGTGCTTCCTTTGTGGAACAGGCATATCACATGCAGAGATTTCTTTAAAAAGGCGCAAGAAAAAAAAGTGAGGATGTGCAGAATCCTGTATCAAACAATCAGCTTTTGGCTTTTATTAGTTTTAAGCAGTGAAGATAATTAAAGATTACCGACTGATTGCAGTGGCTTACTGCGCTGTGTACATAGATCTTTATGTTATTAAATAAGATCCACAGTCTGGCAGTGATGAGATAGGCAACAAATGCTTTGGATGTGTTATCTAGGGATTATGAAACTGATTAGATCAGATTTTTCAAGCACATGTTTTTTTTTTTTCGTAGAGGGTAATAGGAGGAGAACTAATGTGATTAATCACGACTGATATGGTTTATAACGGAATTACAGTCTGGCATGACCTAATTTATAAACCAGGTTCCTTAATCTTAATTCATGTAGTTATCCTACCTACCGTTGTCTCAAAGTAATGTCATCCATGTGAAAAATCACATGTCCACCCCAGATCACAGTGCAGGGAACTGCCATTATGTTGGTTTATTGGAAAAGCTCTCCAATGAGAATAGCTATTTTGCTTAGTGTCAACAAGGCTTACACGCGGATGCTCTATGCTGTTTTTGCTGAAGTCTGATCCCCTAAGAGATCAAAGAACAATGTGGAGGCAAACTTACTAATGAGCCCTTTTCAGACACTTTCTAAAAAAAACACAAATTTGCAGCTAAAAGTGGTACAATCAAGTCAAATGACTTGATTGTACCACTTTGAACCCTCAATGTATCGATTCTTAAACCTAACCAACCCCCGCCATAATTTACTGTGCTGCTAAAACCTCAAACTGCCGATATCTGTGCTGCCCTAAAACTCTGTGGGGAAGGGGGGCTACAGCAGCAGATGGGGGAGGGGGGATATCGGAGTATCAAAGTTTTACTGGATCTTAGCTCATTTTATTAGGTCAAAACTAGGTTGGGGCAGGAATGCCGAACCGCAGTCCTCAAGGACAGCAGTCCTCACACATTTTCAATCCAATACCAGATCTGACCACTCGCCTAAAGTATTACAGCTTTTCTCTGTCATTTCATTTGAGCAGTCATTTTGTGATGCATGTGTTAATAAGTTTAAAACTTTATTGATTTTGTAAGAGTTGGGATAAAGTAATTGTGCAATTAATCCTATATAATCGCAGATCATGTTAACAGAATCATAGGAAAGCCTTACATCCAATCTCCCTTTTTAATAACCTTTCACTAAGTTAGATTTTTAAACATTTATGCCTATATGTGCAGACTTGCATAGTTGCCATGGCAACTTGAAAACTCTGGCACAGTGTCCTGTTTCCTAGCAGTGAGAAAATATTCCCTTAAGTTATACAATGTTTATGCTAAATAGCTACTATGCTGCTCATAAAATCTATTGAAGAATATCATGACATATGAAAAGGGTAGTCAATGCGAATATAGGGCCGTATTTACTTAGCTGAAGGATGATAAACTTCGATATTAGGCAGGGAACACTGTGTTTTTGCATTTAATTTTAAGGGTTCCAGCATACCACGATCACTCTCCATTTTCGGTGTTCGGAATTCCACATTCGTTTGCTATTATCTGTATTGAGATTTAATAAATTGTAATTGAGAACATGCATCATGCATAAAAAAGCAGAAAGCTGTCCGATTTTAACTTCTTCAAGCCTTAAAGGAAACCTAAACTGAGAGGGATATGGATGTTTCCTTTTAAACAATACCAGTTGCCTGGCAGTCCTGCTGATCTCTGACTGCGGTAGTGGTTGAATCATAGACCTGAAACAAGCATGCAGCTAATCCAGTCTGATTTCAGTCAGAGCACCTGATCTGCTTGTTGAGGGGCTGTGGCTAAAAGTATTAGAGGCACTGGATCAGCAGGAGAGTCAGGCAACTGGTATTATTTTAAAAGGAAAAAATCCAGATCCTTCTCAGTTTAGGTTCCCTTTAAAGGGACACTTAAGTCAGGAAAAAAAAATGAGTTTTACTCACCTGGGGCTTCCAATAGCCCCCTGCAGCTGTCCGGTGCCCTCGCCGTCTCCCTCCGATCCTCCTGGCCCCGCCGGCAGCCACTTCCTGTTTCGGTGACAGGAGCTGACAGGCTGGGGACGCAAGTGATTCTTCGCGTTCCTGGCCACAATAGCGCCATCTATGCTGCTATAGCATATATCATATACCATATAGCAGCATAGAGGGTGCTTCGACAAAAGGAAGGTCCGCACCAATTCACCACGAATCCTCTTTATTGTCAGGACATATCCTGTATTAAGACATCGAATCTCAAGCTGACATGTTTCGGACCTACTGGTCCTTAATAATAGCTGAGTTCACATGGAAACCTTTGACATATTAATACATATCCGACCCATGGCTCCACCTTCTGCCCACCTCTATGGGGGCGGTCTCACCTTGGAGGGTAGTGCCAGGGTACGTATCATTTTTAAAGGTACATACATCTTTTCTTAAAAACAATATAACAGAAATACTATTGTACACAATAAAAAATAAAGTAAAAAAGTGTCAAAATTGTTCTCATAACTGAGAGCAAAGAAGAGCAACGCAGTAAAACAATGATACAAGCAGATAGTGCATAGAAAAGGAGACACACATCATCATGAGCCAATAGAGGCATAACTGATGTCACTGTGTTGTAAGACTCACATCCCATTTAGCATTCAAGCCTCGAGGGACTCTCGTGTCTAGTTTAAATATCCACATGGCTTCTCTCCTAAGTAAGCACCTATAAAGGTCCCCACCCCGTTTAGATGGGAACACTCTCTCTATACCTTGGAATTGAAATCCAGTCATGTTCCCACCATGTACCTCCCTGAAATGCTTAGCAACATTGGAAACATTTGTGGTAAGCCACCCTTGCCCCAAGTAGTGCTCCGCTATCCTCTGCCTCAGCGGCCTAGTAGTACATCCTACGTACTGAATGGAGCATGCACTACACGTGACTAAATAAATCACGTCCTTGGTTCCACAATTAATAAACTGTTTTATCGGACAACTGCGGCCGCTAACGGCAGAGACAGCGGATCTGGTTTTTGTGTGCACATGGCAATATCGACATGTGGGAACGCTACATTTAAAAGAACCTGTCAAGGAAAGCCACGTACTAGAATGTTGCGTTGATTCGAACATGCTAGGGGATAAAAGTCTGGCAAGAGTGGGTGCCCGTCGGCTAGCCATTCTAAGACCTTCATTAATAATTGGACATATGCCTACGTCTGCTTTAAGTATGGGTAGATACTTGGTAACAATACCTGTAACCTCTTTATACTCTGACGAGAAGGTAGTCACGAATGTGGGTTTTGAAGTAGTGGCCCCCCTAGTTGAGGTGGCATGCACCAAGTCTGTTCTGAGTCGAGAAGATGCTCTCGACCTACCCCTCTTTATGGCCCATTTGGGATAGCCTCTGTCACGGAGTCTTGTTTCCACAATGTCCAATTCACTAACTAAATCTCCTTCTTCTGAGCAATTACGCTTTGCCCTACTAAATTCTCCAACTGGAATGCCTTTTATGGTGTGGGCTGGATGGCAACTGTTTGCTCTTAATGTGGAATTTCCACTGCACGCTTTTCTATAAATGATCGTGCTGACCTTACCATTGTGAGGGTTACCCCTTAACACAAGGTCCAGATAGTTGATGGAAACACTATCATGTTCAAATGTGAACTGAAGGTTCAATTCATTAGCATTAAAATATTCCACCAAACACTGGACATTGCAGGGGCTTCCCTTCCACACCAATAGCAAATCATCTATGTACCTCCCGTACCACACAACATCCTCCATGAGGCCGCAGCCACCCCCAAAGACATGGCTCTCCTCCCACCATCCCATATATAGATTGGCCAGGGATGGGGAGAATTTCGCTCCCATGGAGGCACCACGTCTCTGGAGGTAGAAGCGGCCATCAAACATGAAGTAGTTGTGGGCCAGGAGGTAACAAACAGAATCCAGTATAAAGATCTGGAGGTCCAGAGAATAATCCGAATATTTCCTCAGATGAAACTCCAAAGCTTGTAAGGCAAGATTATGAGGGATACACGAGTAGAGAGATTTTACATCAATTGTAATCCAATTGTATTCTGATCTCCACTCGAAATCCTCAACACTGGCCAATAGATGTTTGGAGTCTTTTATGTAGCCTGGGAGACGCTTCACCAGAGGTTGGAGCATGGAGTCCACCCAACTACCGAGGCGCTCGCCCAGAGAGCCAATCCCGGCCACAATGGGCCTGCCCTCCGGACAAGCGCCTGGTTTGTGTATTTTCGGTAAATGATGGAAAATTGGTATGGTCGGGTGCTGAACTCCCAAATACTCCACTAATCTCCGGTCAAGGACCCCCAGGCTCTCGCCATATGACAGGAGGCTAAGTAGCCTACCCTGGAATTCCGAGGTCGGATCGTTTCTCAGAGTCTCGTAGGTGTCACTATCATTCAGCTGTCTTAGGGCCTCATCTCGATAACTGACACTGTTTAATACCACCACTGCGCCGCCCTTATCTGCGTTGCGGATTACAATATCCTTATTATTCTGCAGACTCTTGAGGGCGCGCACCTCATCACGGCTAAGATTTGAGGCAGTGGTGGGTGGAGGATTCTTTGCCAGATGTAGAAGATCTTTCTCCACAAGTTCCTGAAAAGTGTCTACATGGGTCGTGCGTGCAGACACCGGGTAGAAATCTGGGTTAGGTGCTGTGATAGGCTTGACATCATCCAAGGTAACCAGGGGATTGCTGTCGGACAACAGACTATCCATTGTCCATCTAGCACATGTATCCTAGAAATTACCTATGTCAGGTATGCCCACAGTGCTGCCAGCCAGTCTCCACTCGGGTTGGTTTGCATTATCCCCAAAATGTTTACGTAGAAGAATTGACCTCACAAAACGATTCACATCGAGAAGAGTGGTGAATACATCAAAATGATGAGTGGGGGCAAATGATAAACCTTTGGATAGAACCTTTATTTCAAACTCATTAAGAACATAATCAGACAGATTAACCACATTTTCACTGCCCTCAGACCCTTGTGAATCAGAGCAATTCCGGCCATATTTCCGATGTTTTACACCCGCCTGCCGCGTCCGGCGTCTGGGCGTCCCTTCTTCCTCTGCTTTTTCTGTCTCCTGTGATTTGGTTGGCCCGGCAAGTTTTTTGCTGCCGAGTCAGGTTTCTCCCCTGGGGCCTGTCCCTGGGAATGACTGTGTTGGGGTACTGTCACTGGTAAACGGGTACCGGGTACAGAGGCTGGAGTGGGTATGGTAGATTGTGTAACTTCCGGGGAGCTAAAGCTAACCCTCCTTCTGCTTCTAGAACGGGGTCTCCGGTAACCATGATTGGGTGATTTGGAGATGCTCTCCCACCGCCCCCACTCATATACCACCTTCTTCCTATAATCCCCTGTGTCCCTAATGTATTTGACCCTTTTAATACCAGTGATGGTAGCTTCCAACTTGGCTATATTATCTCGCATCCTCTTATTCAAATCCTCATACTCTTTCACATAATCAAATTTATTCACATTAGTTTCAATGTCTGTAATTTTGAATCGGAGGTCCACTAATTTGTCTTCTTCGTAAGTTATAATTAGTTTCATGAGATTAAGGGAGCAGTCTGTCAAGATTTCATTCCACTCTAACAAGAACTGATCTGAATACATTGTGGTGGGAATTTTCTTTATGCGCAGACCCCGGGGAATGATACCCTCTGCCACGTATTGTTTCAGACTTGTTAAATCCCACCAGACTTTGGTTTCCTTAGACAGGAGATCCTCTAACTGAAGAAAGGTAGTTCTCAGATTTGGCTTTTTTTCAGAGCGATAGGTGTTTCTAGAAAAAAACGTGGCAAATTTGTTACTACGATCATTGTCATATGCCAAATTGCCAAGCGAGATAATATGAGACTCGTGTCTCTCCAAATTAATAGTTACTGGTTCCACTCCTGTTGTGCTAGGATCTTGCACACTATTCTGACACACAGTGTGAACATCAGAGGGGAGAGTCCGTGTCTCCATCCCAAGCGGCCCCCTCTGCTCATCCTGGGCCACATGACATGCAGTCCTCACTGTCTCTACTGATATAGCAATGTCCCCCAGCATGGAATGAGACACATCTGACAGAGACCCAGTTACATCAAGGAGGTTTCTTACCATTTCTTTGCAGTGTGCCTTGTTGGATGCAGACGAAGGGGAAACCACTTTTGCTGTCTCTTTGTCGTCCGCAGTGTTTAAAGACCCTGCCGATGTATTCAAATCCCTCACGGAAGCATCTGCAGCAGGGTTTGGTTTGGCTGTATGCCGGGAGTGACACGGATGGAGCCGGCGTTGATGCGGAAAGTGTCTCACACTGCTGGGCTGCGGTCGCACTCCCATCATTCCTCTGGCGGGCTCCTAGATCCAGCATCATTTCCGCCGCCGCACTTCCTGTCATGGGGCCGATCGAGTGTCGCCGGGCAGCGTTCCCACCACTTCCGCTCACCCGGACAAGCTGACTTCCAGACCGCTCCGGCCACGCCACCAGCTCGGCGCTCCTTCCATCTCCCACAGCGGAAGGCCGCATCCACTCTCCTCCCGCACTCACAGGGACGTCCCTCAGGTAATGCAGCTGTAGTCGCATGTTAGAATCCATAGACGTGTCAGAGGCAGAGGCAGACTGGACACCATTGGACTGTCCAGTTTTTGAGTTGAGTCTGGGAATCCGTTGTACATGGTCCCCTTTAGGCTTAAAAGTGTTTTTCTTAGACTCTGCAGTAATCTCTGGAGGAGGAATGGACGAAGTGTTGCTCCTCAAACTGAGTTGCTCTTTGGTAGCCATGATTTCCTTAGAGATATACAAGATGTGTGTGTATATATATACTGTATGGAGTCCTTTAAGGAAGTGTAGGGGAGCTGGTGTGTAGCTGGACAAGTAATGTTATTGGAGGAAACACCGCTCTACCCCACCGATGGATAGTTGTGCTGGACCAGGTTAGCAAGACCTCAGAAACACTTCGACAAAAGGAAGGTCCGCACCAATTCACCACGAATCCTCTTTATTGTCAGGACATATCCTGTATTAAGACATCGAATCTCAAGTTGACATGTTTCGGACCTACTGGTCCTTAATCATAGCTGAGTTCACATGGAAACCTTTGACATATTAATACATATCCGACCCATGGCTCCACCTCCTGCCCACCTCTATGGGGGCGGTCTCACCTTGGAGGGTAGAGCCAGGGTACGTATCATTTTTAAAGGTACATACATCTTAGCATAGAGGGTGCTAATGTGTCTGGGAACGCGAAGAATCACTCGCGTCCCCAGCCTGTCAGCTCCTGTCACTGAAACAGGAAGTGGCTGCCGGTGGGGCCAGGAGGATCGGAGGGAGACAGCAAGGGCACCGGACAGCTGCAGGGGGCTATTGGAAGCCCTAGGTGAGTAAAACTCATTTTTTTTTGTTTGACTTAAGTGTCCCTTTAAGCTGAATGGCTCAAATGAGCATGAGCATTGTAGCAGAATAATTGGTCTTTTATAAATGCTTTATTTGCATAACCTGCCTAGCGGTATGATTACTTCTGGATTTTAGGGTCTAAAAATGGTGCAATTTTTTCACAAGCTTTTTAGACCCTAAAAGCAGAAGACCTTCATGCAGCTAGAGAGATCTGCAGCAGCCTAGCACATTACTCCGCTCCCCTGGATTCTGCACTGCAATTCTCACTCTGTTCATCGGAAGGCACTCTACCCCTATAGTGAGATCGTGGTGTGTTGTCATGACGACAGGCAGTGATCTCACCAGAGGAATCGAGAGCCTCCAAGGACCGGAAGAAGAATGGCCACCAGTGTCTGGATCCCGAGGAGGTGAGTTGAAACACCACGCTGCACTGTCTTTCCGTACCTCCCAGCAACTACATTGAGGCTCAAGGTTACTGCTCTGAGCTGTGGATTTCGGCATAAGCCTGACTCTGGGTTACCACTAAGGAGGTACATAAAAAGCATGTTTGTAAACATCCATTTTGCAGGAAGTGGTTAAATTGCGGAGGGATATAATGAGCAGTCCGAACACGAATGAGCCCAAACAATGTGCGATACCAGAGTGGACCATTGAATTCAATGGGTGGTGCGATCATGCGTGTTTTGTCATGCTCCCTGCCTAAGTTTGCTGCGATGGTTGGGAAGTTCAGAGTACTGCCGACACCTTCAGCTTTCTGCACAGCTGGAGCCATGGTCTGCCCGACTGACACACTGTAAATGGGGAGAAGGGCACATGTGCTTAAGCTAGCTTACTCATCGCCAAAAGCGTAACAATAGCCATAGCAGCTGATATGAGGCCCTGCAGCAGAGGGGGCCCAAGTGCTACTTGATGTGTTTGCCATGAACTTTCTTGTGTTCCTCCACCCTATGATTTGCCCATGAACTATATAGTTCGCATAAGAATGTAAATTGCCCAATTAACTCTTATCCATAGGGTTGGGGCAGGTGTCATTGCTCCAGAATGGCTTCACCTGAGGGCCCCATGAAAGTTTTGCTATCGGGCCTCATACTCTCTCCTGCTACGCCACTGCTCATCACCAGCATTTCAGTTTATATTGTGAAGCCTGGGGAAATGATCACCTGGAGTCCAGTAACCAGGCTTGTTTGACCTGCAGGAATTTTTTTTAATGCAGCTGGATAAGACAGCAGAAAAGGTGTTTAAGGCAGGCAACATTGGGTCTCTATGGAAACGTACAGGAAAATGTAGGTTATGTTAATGGTAATCATAGAATTCTCACTAAAGCAAGTCAATTTGTTAAAATTGAAAGCTTTATCCTGTCATGTGGTGATGCGCCTAGCTGAAACCTATATCCTTTGTAGCTCACTGCTGTAATGGGCGTCCGCAAAAAAATTTCGAGGGGGGGGGCAAAAAGGGTGTGAGGAAGGAGTACCGCCAAAAATTGGGGGTACGCTGAGTAGCGCGCCAAAAAATGGGGCTACGTGAAAAATGGGTGTGGTCATGGACCAGAATGTGGGTGTGGTCGCGGGTGGAGACAAGTTTACATGAACTTGGCAATGGTGGGACATTAGATTAGGACAGTGGTGGTGAACCTTATGGAGGCCGAGTGCCCAAACTGCAACCCAAAAGTCACTTTATCTATCGCAAAGTGCCAACAGCAATTTAAACTAAATACAAACGTTTTAACTCATACATGTACATTATGGAAAATCCAAGTTGAAAATAAACTGTGAAGATAAACAATTTCATCCATCCTACGCCTGAAAAATGTATTCATTTTTTTTAGAACCTCCCAGTTTCCTTTTCTGTTTTAAAAAGCTGAAAAAGTTGGTTTAATGCTATTGTCTCATATGTTGATGATTCAGCTTTTCCCATAGTCTTGCATTCAGCAATCATGAGGCCCCAACAAGACAAATTCCGTAACAAGAGGCCCCCAACAAGACAAATTCAGCAGTCATGAGGCACATAAATAGACATCATTTCCCATAAATAGGCAGAATGCCCCTTTAATATGGTAGACACCTCTCACCTGGCTTCTGAATTCTCCTCTACTGGCTGCTGTGCTTGGCTGGCCTGTCAATACTGTTTTTTTGGCTGGCTTGGGAATGATGTGTGTGCCGAAAGGCCTGGCGGTGATGCTGGCCTGGCCTGGCTGGCGGTGATGCTGGGCTGGCCTGGCTGGCGGTGATAGTTTAGGTAGTGACAGGTGTCCCCTAGTTTAGGTAGTTCTAGGTGCCCTCCAGTTTAGGTAGTGACAGGGCCCCCCAGTTTAGGTAGTGACAGGGCCCCCCAGTTTAGGTAGTGACAGGTGCCTCCTAGTTTAGGTAGTGACAGGTGCCTCCTAGTTAAGCTCGTAACAGGAGCCCGCAAGTTTAGGTAGTGACAGGGACCCCACAGTTCAGGTAGTGACAGGAGCCCCCACCCCAATTCAGGTGGTGACAGGAGCCCCCACCCCAATTCAGGTAGTGACAGGGACCCCCTCAGTTCAGGTAGTGACAGGGACCCCCCAGTTCAGGTAGTGACAGGGACCCCCCCAGTTGTGGCGGGGAAGGGAGAAGTCTTCCCCCCCCCCCCCCCCTTCCCTCACCTTGGGGCTCACCCTTCCTTCCTCGTGCAGGGAGAGGAAGAGCCTAATTCTTCCTCTCCCTGCACGAGAGGGAGATCTGTGCGTCGCTCGTCTGACGTCACTGACCAGACCAGACCAGCTGCGCACATAACCTTCCTCACGAGCAGGAAATAGAGGAAGTGTTCTGCTGCGCTGTGCCCGTCGCTGCATTATGGAGGCAGTGGAACAAGTAAGGGGGAGCCCCAAGGTGAGGGAAGGGGGTTATGTCCCTCCTCCACCGCTATGCCTGCTACTCCCCCTTCACTGCGCTGAGTTGGGTGGAGGGTAGCGAGGGTGCCGCCACTGATTCGGCTGGGGGGGGGGGGGGACAGCGGACGCCCACGGCTGTAATATAAAAGTCCTTGGTGGTTAATCATAATGAACCACTCTTGGAACATACTGTGTGGTTCAGGCCCGCCATCACAACTGTTGGGAACCACGCTTAAAGTTTAGCTAATGACATGGTAGCTTTTGATATATTGCTAGATATCCCCTTATGATGCCATAAAGTGGCAGCAGAGGTAATTTTTGACCCTTACATCCACTGGAGGCTGTTTGTGCTTCTATAGCACTTTTCTTTAATATTATACCAAATTACATCTAGGAGATACTATTCCTTTAGGGGCTGTATACCAGCTCAATTGGTAAATAAAACTGTCTTCTTCTCTCCTGCCTTTAGATATCATGCTGAAAACGCAACAAAGCAAAAACTGCATAAGCTGATATTTCGTGGACTTGATTTCATTTTTTGAAGAGTAACTCCCTACAAAACAAATTCAGGCACTGGAATGTCAAAACACATATCTAAGGCCCGGTTCACATTAGCGGTCGCCGTCCGGAATCGCCGTGCCGGACGCCGTCCGGAATCGCCGTGCCGGACGCATGCGGAACGGACGGAACGGACGCACGGCATAGCAATGAAAGTCTATGCGTCCATTCACTTTCGACCGGAGCCGGACCGGATCCGGACTCCGGCAGAAGATCCAACATGCGCTATTTTTTGATCCGGCTCCTCCGGCAGACGTATCCGGAGCGGAGCCGGACTGTTGCATCCGGCCAATACAAAGCAATGAGAACCGGAGAGCGCACAACACACTGGCTATAAAAACCGGACGTTCTATCCCACTTCCTATGCTTTTTCTAGTGGCCATTTTGGATGGGGACCACATGGGCCCAGCGTTCAGAGTGGAGCAGCAGGGATTTCATGCTGGAGCTCTTTGGCAGCAACATGTCTGATGATATGTCTGATAACGAGGAGGTGAGGCCTTCTCCCCACATAGTAGTGGGTGAACAGGAAGGAGAGAATTCCCAGAAAATGACTGGATCCATGGTCCCAACTGCAGTCTCTGTATCCACGGATGGTCTCCACACGTCCACCTGTCTCCAACAATGACCCCAGAGCTTCTGCTGACCTCCCAGACCCCAGGTATTTACAGGTTGTTATCACTTTAAGAAACCGGATCCGGACCGCAACCGTGTTCATACCGCACGGAAACCGGATGCAAACGGACCGGATCCAGACCTGATCCGGATAGGAACCGTACGGATTAGGTCCGGTCCGGATCCGGTGCGGTCCGGACATCCGTTCCGGTTTTTACAAAACCGCAAGTGTGAACCGAGCCTAACTGTTAGGCCCGGTTCACACTTGCGGTTTTGTAAAAACCGGAACGGATGTCCGGACCGCACCAGATCCGGCCCGGACCTAACCGGTACGGTTCCTATCCGGATCCGGTCCGTTTGCATCCGTTTTCCGTGCGGTATGAACACGGTTGCGGTCCGGATCCGGTTTCTTAAAGTGATAACAACCTGTAAATACCTGGGGTCTGGGAGGTCAGCAGAAGCTCTGGGGTCATTGTTGGAGACAGGTGGATGTGTGGAGACCATCCATGGATACAGAGACTGCAGTTGGGACCATGGATCCAGTCATTTTTTACTCGTACCTGGGAATTCTCTCCTTCCTGTTGTTCACCTACTACTATGTGGGGAGAAGGCCTCACCTCCTCGTTATCAGACATATCATCAGACATGTTGCTGCCAAAGCGCTCCAGCATGAAATCCCTGCTGCTCCACTCTGTGAACGCTGGGCCCATGTGGTCCCCATCCAAAATGGCCACTAGAAAAAGCATAGGAAGTGGGGTAGAACGTCCGGTTTTTATAGCCAGTGTGTTGTGCGCTCTCCGGTTCTCATTGCTTTGTATTGGCCGGATGCAACAGTCCGGCTCCGCTCCGGATACGTCTGCCGGAGGAGCCGGATCAAAAAATAGCGCATGTTGGATCTTATGCCGGAGTCCGGATCCGGTCCGGCTCCGATCGAAAGTGAACGGACGCATAGACTTTCATTGCTATGCCGTGCGTCCGTTCCGTCCGTTCCGCATGCGGTCCGGCTCCGGCACGGCGATTCCGGACGGCGACCGCTAATGTGAACCGGGCCTTAGAATAGCTAAAACAATTATGACCTAGTGTATAACAGAGGAAGACTATTACTATCAAATTTGGTGAAGTAGACAGGTTAGAAGTTGTACAGGGTATTGAAGACTTCTGCTAGTTGGTGTTCCTGGACTTCTAGGGGTTGGTATTCTTGGACTTCTGTTGATTGATATTTGCAAGCTTTTGCTGGTTCGTATTCCTTTACTTCTATTGATTGGTATTTTTCTGCTCTTATGATCCTGGTGTGATGCTCCCAGATAGAAACCTCGAGCAGAATATTAAAAACCCTCATAAAAAAATCTTTGAAGATCTCATTTATCCAGGTCTTGGTACATTGAGAAAAAAATTAAAGTAAGCTTAAAATGTACCTGAACTGACACGTGACACGATAAACATGTTTAGGCACAGTATTAAGCATAAAAATAGCTGGGTTGTTCCTTTTCTGCCAGAAAGAGTTAAACATTCAGGTAAGCAAGTGACAGTTTCAACAATGAGTAGCATATCTATGCATAGGTAATGCAGCAACGCGTATCTTTGTACGCGTTGCGGCACGCAATAGCGCCAATTACAGTTGGGAATGCGGAGAAAGCTACGCGTGGCCAGTTCTGTCGGCAAAAACGAAACTAGCTGGCAGCGGGGGACCAGAGGATTACTGAGTGGCTGCGAGGGTACAGGACTGCTGCAGGGGGCTGGTAGAAGTTCCAGGTGAATAAAACTCTTTTTTTTTTTTTTTTCCTGGCATAAGTGTCCCTTTAATTCTTTGGCAGTGTTGCCTTTGTCACTTGTCACTTGTGACTTAACCCTAGTGGATCCCTAAAGTCAGATGAAAATTAACTATAGACTGAAATACCTGACCTTCCATGCAGGGCTTTGGAGTTGGAGTCGGGGCAATTTTGGGCACCCGGAGTCGGAGTTGTTTATTTCATAAACTGAGGAGTCGGACAATTTTTGTACAAAATCCACAGCCCTGTTAAGTATTAAGGTTCGTATACACGTCTGATAAAGATCGTTCGTTACGAACGATTCGTGACGTTTACACGATTTTCAAATTAGACCGAAAAGATCGTTCGTAATGAACGATTGTGTACACACGTGAACGATATAAGTATAAAGTACTGAACGACGAACGATAAAAAAATGCGTGCGCAAACGGAAGTGACGTTATGACAGGCAATAAGAACATGCGTACTACTCCACAGATAATCATTATCGGACGATCTTTGTACACACTGCAACGATTGAACGATTATCTTTCGAAAAAATCCGCCGGGTTGGATCGGTCGGATTGAACGATAACGGTAGTTATCGTCCAAAAAAAGATCGTTGGAAAATTTGGAACGCACGATTATCGATCCGATTGTCGTTATCGTTCGTTTTCAAACGATCGTTATCGTACGTGTGTACTCAGCTTTAGGGTAAGGAGTCGGAGTCGGGGCCATTTTGGGTACTTGGCGTCGGAGTTGTGGTTTCATAAACTGAGGAGTTGGAGTCGGAAGATTTTTGTACCAACTCCACAGTCCTGCTTCCATGTAGTGTAATTGGCACGTGGCCTTGAGTCCAGGCTATGACACTGGCAGCACTGGCGCTTCCATAGGGCTAAACTGAGCAATCTTTCAGTGCGCCAAGATCCTTTTTAGGGATTGCGGACTTGCGGAGGTGATAAATTTACTGTCAGCGCACTGTTAAAATATAAGGGCCCCTACGTGTTTGTTTGTTGTTTTTTGCCCAGCGCCCCAGTATAACATACAGTGGTGTGAAAAACTATTTGCCCCCTTCCTGATTTCTTATTCTTTTGCATGTTTGTCACACTTAAATGTTTCTGCTTATCAAAAACCGTTAACCATTAGTTAAAGATAACCTATTTGAACACAAAATGCAGTTTTAAATGATGGTTTTTATTATTTAGCGAGAAAAAAAACTCAAAACCTACATGGCCCTGTGTGAAAAAGAAATTGCCCCCTGAAGCTGATAACTGGTTGGGCCACCCTTAGCAGCAATAACTGCAATCAAGCGTTTGCGATAACTTGCAACAAGTCTTTTACAGCGCTCCTGGAGGAATTTTGGCCCACTCATCTTTGCAGAATTGTTGTAATTCAGCTTTATTTGAGGGTTTTCTAGTATGAACTGCCTTTTTAAGGTCATGCCACAACATCTCAATAGGATTCAGGTCAGGGCTTTGACTAGGCCACTTCAAAGTCTTCATTTTGTTTTTCTTCAGCCATTCAGAGGTGGATTTGCTGGTGTCTTTTGGGTCATTGTCCTGCTGCAGCACCCAAGATCGCTTCAGCTTGAGTTGACGAACAGATGGCCGGACATTCTCCTTCAGGATTTTTTGGGTGACAGTAGAATTCATGGTTCCATCTATCACAGCAAGCCTTCCAGGTCATGAAGCAGCAGAACAACCCCAGACCATCACACTACCACCACCATATTTTACTGTTGGTATGATGTTCTTTGGCTGAAATGCTGTGTTACTTCTACGACAGATTTAACAGGACACGCACCTTCCAAAAAGTTCAACTTTTGTCTCGGCGGTCCACAAGGTATTTTCCCACAAGTCTTGGCAATCATTGAGATGTTTTTTTAGCAAAATTGAGACGAGCCTTAATGTTCTTTTTGCTTAAAAGTGGTTTGCGCCTTGGATATCTGCCATGCAGGCCGTTTTTGCCCAGTCTCTTTCTTATGGTGGAGTTGTGAACACTGACCTTAATTGAGGCAAGTGAGGCCTGCAGTTCTTTAGATGTTGTTCTGGGGTCTTTTGTGGCCTCTCGGATGAGTTTTCTCTGCGCTCTTGGGGTAATTTTGGTCGGCCAGCCACTCCTGGGAAGGTTCATCACTGTTCCATGTTTTTGCCATTTGTGGATAATGGCTCTCACTGTGGTTCGCTGGAGTCCCAAAGCTTTAGAAATGGCTTTATAACCTTTACCAGACTGATAGATCTCAATTACAGTACTTTTGTTCTCATTTGTTCCTGAATTTCTTTGGATCTTGGCATGATGTCTAGCTTTTGAGGTGCTTTTGGTCTACTTCTCTGTGTCAGCTCCTATTTAAGTGATTTCTTGATTGAAACAGGTGTGGCTGTAATCAGGCCTGGGGGTGACTGCATAAATTGAACTCAGGTGTGATAAACCACAGTTAAGTTATTTTTTAACAAGGGGGGCAATCACTTTTTCACACAGGGCCATGTAGGTTTTGAGTTTTTTTTCCTCACTAAATAATAAAAACCATTATTTAAAACTGCATTTTGTGTTCAATTATGTTATCTTTGACTAATAGTTAACGGTTTTTGATGAGCAGAAACATTTAAGTGTGACAAACATGCAAAAGAATAAGAAATCAGGAAGGGGGCAAATAGTTTTTCACACCACTGTAGGTTAACCGTCTGCACACACAACATGCTCACAACAAACGGGGACACAGGAAGTACTTAAAGGTTGTCAAAAAGTAGGATCTTCATTTCCAAAATGGACTGCAGTATATTGTGTACTTGGCCAATTCACCAAAATATACTGCAATCCTCCATTTTGACAACCTAGTTGCTTTAATTACTAATGGTGTTCCAGCTTGTTATGAGCACTAAGTCCCAGCAGGATGAGCATAGCTATGCATGTTTGTATATGAGCTCCATTTTACCTTACAGAGGAACTGAAGATTAGATTAAAACAAACAGTTTTACTTACCTGGGGCTTTCCCAAGCTCCCAGCAGCAATTCTGTCCCGCACCGGTCCTCCACGATCCTCCGTTCCTCAGCCGCCAGCTAGTTTTGTTACTGCCGACTTGTAAGTTGATAGCAACTGTGCCTGGGCATCTCGGGCAACGTGTATCTTTCTTTGCGTTTACCGTCCTGCAGTGGACGGCAACACGTGGCCTGGGGCGTGCAGGCGCAGTTGCTGTCAACTTACAAGTCCGCAGTAACAAAACTAGCTGGTGGTGGAGGGAGAATCGTGGAGGACCGGCGCGGGACAGAATTGCTGCTAGGGGCTTGGGGAAGCCCCAGGTAAGTGAAACTGTTTTAATCTAATCTTCAGTTCTGCTTTAAAGAGACTCTGTAACAAAATTTTCATCCTTATTTCTTCTATCCTATAAGTTCCTATCCCTGTTCTAATGTGGCCTGTCTTACTGCAGTCTTTCCTAGTTGCACAGTGGCTGTATTATCTCTGTTATATATTCTAATCTTCTTTCCTTTGTCGGCTCAGGCAGGAATGTGTTGCTCTGCTGTGATGGGTAGAAGTTATACACACCCTCAGGGCCGGATTTGTACTTTTCTCTGCCCAAGGCCCACCACCACCATGCGCCCCCCCCCCTCCCCCTTCCGACAGTATTTTTTCCAACACTCCCTTGCCAACACTTTTTAACTTTCAAATAAACGGCAACACTTTGCTTAACCCAGCTAAGGGTTGAGCGTTCTGATTGGGACCTCTGTTCTGCATGCTTTGAGACAGAACTCAAATTTTAACTGATGTGCACCGTGTGGCAGGAGGGGTTAACTCACCCTTGTAGCCACCTCTGTGCACCACCTTCCACACTGAATTTCAGCTTTCCAGCTATTTCCTCCTTCACAGCCAGAAGGAGGAAGTAGATTGAGAGCAGACATGGAACGCAGAGGGCAGTACACAGAGGCAGCGACAAAGGGGATTTACCGACCTGCTGCAATGTGCATCAGGTTTAATTTGACTTCTGTACAGAAGCATTCAGAACAAAGGTCCCAATCGAAGCCTATTCATCCCTACACCCAACAAGACAGCACCTCCTTCAGTTAGTGTGATTTTAAAGTAAACCTGAGAGGGGAGAACAAGTTCTATTTTACTTACCTGAGGCTTCTTTCAGCACCCCCTAGCCTTACAGGTCTCTTGGTTCCCGCCGGGTCTGTTTAATTGTGTCGCTATCCCCATCTGCGGGCTACTGAGTATGCACAGCCCTGGCCATGCACTTCCTTGATCATGCTCCCATGACTGGGAGCATTCTACTCATGCACAGAATGCTTCCAGTCAAGGGAGCACAATTGAGGAGGCGCACGGCCTGGGCTGTGCATGTGCAATAGCCCATGACTGGTCTAGCAGGCAAGCTTTTGGAGGGAGAGTGGCACGATGTAACCAGGAGGAAACCAATAGACCTGTATGGCTATAAGGGTCTGGAAGAAGCCCCAGGTAAGTAAAATAGAACTTTTTTCCCTGCCTCGGGTACACTTTAGAGCAAACCTGAGATAAAGGAAGTATAAGGATTTATACTTACCTGGGGCTTCCTCCAGCCCCCAGTAGTTCATCTGTTTGATTGGCATCCTCCTGATACCCTCAGTTCTACTGCAGTAGAGTCTGTGATCAAGCCCAGTTGAAGTCCAGTGCCTGGGAGTGTCCTGAGCAAGCACAGTTAGTCTTCGCGAACTGTGCATGTGCCGAATGCTTCTCGCTATGATACCACGATTGGAGATGACCAGGACCGCACATACACAGGCAGAGTTAGGCTGGATCCACACTATAATCGCTTTTCGGAGCGCTTGTGATTGCTGAGCACTTTGAGTGCTTTTTAAAAATTGCTCCCATACACTGCGTACCCTGCGATTTTTACTGCGATTTTAATGAAAGAGAATGGGAGCGATTTTTGAAAAGCACTCTGAAAGCGCTAAGCAATCACAAGTGCTCAGAAAAGCACTTATAGTGTGGATCCAGCCTTAGAGCATTTTGGGGGCCATTCAGGCCGGCTGGCGGCTGCAGCAAAAACTTAGTCAATTCTGTAGTCACAGATCTGGAGCCACTGCCAGCCAGCCAGCCAGGGATGTGCGCAGCAAATAATCAGCTAGGGGGTCTTTGCCGAGCGCATGCGCACTGAGGCTCTCATATCCATCAGCCCCAGCGGCACCGCGAGACCTCCGCTAGACTCCTGGCCAGCGCTGTGCTGTTTAAATCTGTGACGTCACTGACAGCGGGGGGCGCCCTATTGAAAGAGCCTCTCTCTCGCTCTCTCACAGCTGCAAGTTGGAGCTGCCTGGGACTCCAGAGCGAAAGTCTGCCTGTACTGGCCGGCGGCTGGTGACTGCCAGATGCAGGCAGGCTAGCTCGAGTCCAGGGCAGGGGCCAGGGCGCACCACCATCGGCAGTTCGGCACTCGGAGACGGAGTCCGATCTGCTCAGGCCTCCTGTGGGATCCCGCCTCCCGTGCGTCCATGTTGCCAGGCAACCGCAGCCGCTTTCACCCGCCTTGCCTCTGCTCACACATCGCACACAGAGCAGAGAGGCAAGCGGGGCGGGCGGCTGCGGACACACACTAGTCTAGTGGGGCAGCGGGCGGCTCAGTACTGACAGGCTGACAGCGCGTATGGAGGGTGACAGGTCACAGGTGCGTGCTGCAGTCAGTTAACCTGTGTCACCCGCGGCCGCCCCATGCAATGTAGCATATTAATTCGCCCTAGTCCTGTGCCTTGGAGGCCTTTCCCCAAATCCGGCCCTGCACACCCTCTCCATGCCCCCTGCAGGCTCTGTATGAGTCACAGACTGAGCTTCTCTCAGCCTATAACATGCTGGGTAGCAGCCGTGTTTTTGTTTGTAAACACTGCCTAAAACTGTTAATTACAAGCCAGGATTGCAGCAGGGAGTGGCAAAAACAGCACAGAGGGGCCCAGGAGAACATAATGAATAGAATGGTATGCTTTTTATTGTAGGGGGCGCATGACTGCCTCTGCGGAAGCAACTGAGGTTGCAAAACAGCTGGCAACTTTTTATCGCTTTCACTGCTGAAACAATTGTATCCTATGCCCAGCTGACAAAGGGATTTTATGGAATTGTTGCCTGGCTTGCCTCTTCTACTTCATGGCTTTTTCAGGTTTACATAGGCTGCTTGATACCTGGCTGATTGTAAGCTATCTGATGTGCTAGAAAATCATGCCCAATTGGTATTGTTAGGTGCTGGCATACTGCCACAGTCAATTACTTCTCCATAGTCATGCATATAGGTATGTGGCAAGTAGGGCACATTACTGCTATAGCGGCACCCAGCTTTGGTGACCAAAACCACCTACTTCGCTCCATAGAGCAGCTGAACACATAAATGTAATACAGGCGTCTGAATGAAAGGGAGCAGGGGGTTGCCGCTAGTAGAATATCAGTAAGTTTACTGATATTCTACTTCTTTCTTCTGAAAAATATCAGTAATATTTTTACTGATATTTTACTCTGATCTAGCCTAACCCTACTCTAATGCTGGGCATACACGGCCCAGATTCTTCTTATCAATCGAGCCGCTGATGGCTCGATTGATCATTTCCGACATATCCGATGACGCGGGGATCGATTCCCAGCTCGATCCCTGCGGGCGGACAATAGGCAAAAATGAAGCGCTGAGAAGGAAGTGCCCGCGGGGACGAGCGGGGATCGATCCGCGCGGACGAGCGGTGAAGTGCCGGCATCAAGCCACTGGCTCGATGCCGGCACAAAAACGAGCCGTGTATGCCCAACATAACACTGGATCTATTGCTAGAAACTACTGTAACTACTCTACTGATGCCTAACTCTAATACCCCCCCCCCCCCCCGGTAGTGCCTCACCCTAACCCTCCCCGGTGGTGACCAAACCTAAGGACCTCCCTAGTGGCGCCTAAACCTAACCCCCTGCCGCCAAAGCGCGGTCAGCGACAATAGATGGCATTTTAAGCGCCTGCTATTTATAGCCGCAATTTCTGGGTTGCCCAAAATGCCATCTATTGCTGCTGTTCACCACTCTATTGCCGCATTTTATCGGGTGCCTTCCTGCGCCCAAGTTTGCCACTAATCCCGGCTTTTATCATTGCAGCCTATGGCAGCGCCCTTCTTTCCACTTTGCATTGTGCGCCATTTTTCCTCCTGATTCGCAGCTGAACGTCAGGTTTGTACATAGAAAGTATGCGTCCAGCAACAGTGAGCGGGGAGAGAGATGCATAGTGTCACATTTATTTTGACACTGATTGCATTGTTTGAATCCCAGCAAGCATTTTTTGAATTCCAAGGTTAATTTGCATAACAAATGGCTGTTTGATTGTCTGTCTGGTCTGAGATTGTCAACAAGATGGTATTTATTGCATGGCTTTTCACTGGTGAGGTTTTATACGTTTTTTTTTTCTGCCTATGCCTTGACAAAGGGGACCCCTAAAGGCCCCGAAACGATCATCGGCCAAGACGGCCAGATGAACCTTGCATGTGTGTAATGCAGCAATAAAAACTTGCACTTTTTGCTTCACTAGACAGTGTGTGGACCCCTCCTTTGGATACTTGTACATAGAAAGGCTCAGCAAAATCATCAACAACCATTCTGTAACCAGTATTGCATGTCTCTGCAGTGCTTCACTGTGTCTGGCCAGCGTTTGTTCTATTGAGCAATGGCTGTCTGAGAATGCCATCTAAGAATGGCTGCAAATCAATTGGGCAGGTTATAAGACCTGTTGCAATTACCGTTCATTTTCCTTTGACATACTGCAAAGTGCTTTACTTGTCTATGCCAAGTTTGCTCTCTTATGAAGCTCTCTGCATCAATCTTAAGATATTGCAGCCAAATGTCCATTAACCTACTACAGATGTAGACTGCTTTTAACTGGTTACAGTGGAACTGTTCTTAAAGAAAAACTCCGACCAAGAATTGAACTTTATCCCAATCAGTAGCTGATACCCCCTTTTACATGAGAAATCTATTCCTTTTCACAAACAGACCATCTGGGGGCGCTGTATGGCTGATATTGTGGTGAAACCCCTCCCACAAAGAAAGTATGTACTCTTGGCAGTTTCCTGTCTGTGAACCCTGTTGCATTGTGGGAAATGGCTGTTTACAGCTGTTTCCAACTGCCAAAACAGCAAGCAGCAGCTACATCACTTGCCAGCAGTAAAAATGTCACCATGTGATAAATGTCAGAATATAAATCAGGGATTTAAAATATTTTACAATGAGCAAACACTGACTAAATCATTAATACATAATTATTGTAATAATGAAGCCCTTCTTTTTTTATTACATTTTCACTGGAGTTTCTCTTTCAGTAGTAAAACCGTGGTGTGAATTTAGCAGGTGGATTTAAAGGCACTTTCCAGTAATTCGAAGAAACAGTAGTCAACATCTCCCTGCTACTTACCTCCCATACTCCCATATAGTCTGCTTATCAATCTTTCTCCTCTTCCATTTCCTGTTTGTCCACTGTGGCGGCAATTTTAAAAAGGGCGCCTGAAAAAAAAGGGCGCCTGGTGTAGCCCATAAATGCCAAATTAGTCTTCAAATGTCGCCTGGTGTAGCCCATATATGCCAAATTCGGCTACAAAGGGCGCCTGGTGTAGCCGAAAAAGCTAGTTTTAATTTATATAAAGGATGCTGTTATAGGCAAATTTTGTTGGGCTATAAAAGGGCTCTAGATATGGCTGAGGAAGTGATTAACTATGACCTAACTTCTCCCTACTCTCACACAGAACCCTCCCCTGATGGTGCCTAACCCTAACCCCCCTGGTGGTACCTAACCCTAAGACAGCCCCTGGTGATTACGATGACCTAACTTCTCCCTACTCTCACACAGAACCCTCCCCTGATGGTGCCTAACCCTAACCCCCCTGGTGGTACCTAGCCCTAAGACAGCCCCTGGTGATTACGATGACCTAACTTCTCCCTACTCTCACACAGAACCCTCCCCTAATCCTAAGACCCCCCCCCCAGGTGGTGCCTAACCCTATGACCCCCCAGGTGGTGCCTAACCCTAAGCCCCCCCCAGGTGGTGCCTAACCATAAGACCCCCCCCCCAGATGGTGCCTAACCCTAAGACTCCCGAGGGGGTGCCTAACCCTAAGACTCCCGAGGGGGTGCCTAACCCTAAGACTCCCGAGGGGGTGCCTAACCCTAAGACTCCCCAGGGGGTGCCTAACCCTAAGACTCCCCAGGGGGTGCCTAACCCTAAGACTCCCCAGGGGGTGCCTAACCCTAAGACTCCCCAGGGGGTGCCTAACCCTAAGACTCCCCAGGGGGTGCCTAACCCTAAGACTCCCCAGGGGGTGCCTAACCCTAAGACTCCCCAGGGGGTGCCTAACCCTAAGACTCCCCAGGGGGTGCCTAACCCTATGTCTCCCCTGGTGGTGCCTAACCCTAAAGGTGGCCATACATGGTACAATTTTCATTTTTTTTATTAGATAATTTAGTTCAATTATTCCGTTAGATCGAATATAAAGATTTTTCTAGCATGTCTGATCTAACTTTTCTCGAAAAAGTGGGATAATCGTTCAAATTTCTTGATTGAAATTTGTTTTCAACTTTCATTTGATTCGATCATTTAGATCGAATAAACAGGATAATCGAACATTTTTATTGTACATGGCCACCATAAGACCCCCCCCCCCCCCCCCTTCCCGCTTGTGATGCCCAAACCTAACCCCCCTGCACCCTTGAATCAACAATCTCGGCTATAAAAGGGTGCCCTTTCGTAGCAGGTTCAAAAACCTTGTAGCTGAAAACCTTGTAGCAGAATAAAAAAATGGGCTACAGTAGAGCGCCCTTTTGTAGCCAAAAAATCTTGGAGCCACATACAAAATAAAAAATATGGGCTGCAAAGGGGCACCCTTTTGTAGCCCCACCCATTCCCACTGAGAGTTGCAGATTGAGCTACACCCCCTCCCAAAATTCCATTACTTAGGTCCTGTTTGCACTTCTGCTTTGCAGCTTCCGGCTGGACCCTCCACATAGTTTACTGTATATTCCTGTGGGTAGTTTTAAGCTGATTGTGGAAATGGATTGAAATAATGCTGCAAATAGGAATAGCAATGCAGCAAACCACTTTCAGACTATGGCCCTACAGCAGATTACTACGGCTGAAGAGCAGCTGAAGGCAGTAGAGACCTGCTGTAATACAAGCAAACCTGGGCTGAAGTATGCTTACTAAGGGCTCGGTTACATCATGACGCGCTTCCGTGCGTACTTGGAATCGCGTATGATGTGCGACACGCAAGAACGGCAAACGGGCATAGACAGCCCTTCTGTGGTTCTCAGCGTAGGTGCTGCACAGCAGTATGATGTGCTTGTGTACTGCTGCATGCGTTCTGTCCGCAAAGACAGCGCTGACCCATTCACTGTAATGAATAGGATCAGCTGTGCAGCGGCGCATATGCCGTGCGATCGTACGTGTTGCGTTCCGACCGTGAGGCCATCTGCGCGTCATGATGTGGACAAACCCTTAGAACCATTTTTCACTGCAAACCATGGTCACAAACTCGCTGCGATCTAACGACTATTTGAATCTATTTTACAATCGTGAATTTCCGCACAATTTTTCATCCAATCGTCGTCATTCACAGTACATTTTCCCGGAAATAAGAGGCGAGGCTTTACGCCGCATAGAAAAGTCGCATAGTGCGGCACTTGCTATGAAATTTTCTTGCGCTCCTATTGACTCCAGCCTAAACTCAAGGAGCTCGTTCACACCTAAGCGGGAATCACGCGATTCCGGCTGATCGCTAAATCACTAGCGTTTTTTAAAAATGCTAGTGCTATTTTAGTGTATGGCAGTGTTCACACTGGAGTGATTAGCGATAATCACGGGCGTTCCGCGATTATTGCTTATCGCAAACGTGTTACATTTTTCCGGCAATTTTGGAGCGATTGCCATTAGTATATATAGAAATGCTAAGCGCGATCGCAACAAAAAACGCAAATTTGTACAGTTTTTTTTTTTTTTTTTTTTACACTTTAAACTGCGGAAAAATCACCCACAGAAAACGCTAACACAAATTGCTAGTGGTTAGCGATTTTAGGTGTGAATGAGGCAAAACAGAGGAAAAACTCGTTAAATAGTGCGTTTACATGCAGGTTAAAATGGCATCGCGTGGGATTGTGGGATCGCCGCAGTGAGAGACCGCCATGACATAGGAAATTGCAGGGGTACTGTGATTATCAAAGTGTGGGAAAATCATGTCCGATCGGTCAGTGGAAAAGGGCTCTTTGGAACCTTAACCACTTCCGGATACCGGGTGGTTTTGCTGATCGGTGCTGCGTGGGCTCTCCAGCCCGCAGCACCGATCAGCTAGCAGCCAGGCCGATCAGACTTCCCCCCCCTTTTTTCCCCACTAGGGGGATGTCCTGCTGGGGGGGTCTGATCGCCGCCGGCTGCTTGCGCTTGCGGGGGGGGGCTCTCTTCAAAGCCCCCCTCCGCAGCACTTCCTGGCCGCCTTCCCCTTCCCTCCCTCTACCTCCCCCTGTGAGCGGCGCAGGATGGAATTCCGTCCTGCGCCGGATAGGATAGGCTTCAGCCTATCAGGTGCCGGCGGCCCCCGGCCAATCAGAGGCCGGGGATCGCCGATCTCCGCCACGGCGCTGCTGCGCAGCAGCGCCGTATACATGTAAACACCGGGGAAGATCTTCCCCGTGTGTTTACATTTACCCTGCGAGCCACGATCGGAGGCTCGCAGGGTGTTCACGGAGACACCCTCCGTGAACTGACATGGAACGGCCGCTTATACGAGCGGCCGTTTCCATGCAATCCACTTCAGGATTCAGGGGCGTAGTTAAGCGTACGCCGAATCCTGAAGTGGTTAATATCCAGCTTTATGTACAGAATCTTACAATTCCCTTTAATGGCTTTTCATGCAGCACATTTGGCCATTTTTAAATTGTAGCGTTCTTCATTCCTCCACAATAACTGACGTTATTTTTCTCTTTCTTGTTGGTGATCTTTAAATATGACCTTTTTTCTTTTTGTACGGGAGGAAAGCTGTCACTTGAACGCACTCTGTAGGTGTCCATCCATCTCTGCAATGCAAGAGACTCACAGCTTGCTGAGCTGGGAAATGCAACAATCTTAATGAGATTGCCCCCTGCTGGTGAGCCAGCCACAAATTCAGGCTCCTCTCTGTGACGCTGCGCTGTTGGTGGTGCAATCAAAACATTATGGTGCAAAGCACTGCAGGTCTTTAGGGAACGACAGATTATCATTTTAACGATGCATGATTTGTAGTATCAGCTAACTGTTATGGAAAAGGCTGTCATCAGATTGTGTTGCCAGCATTGTCATGTGACTAGCGATAACGGTTACATAGTCACCAATCAGTAATTGTTACTGCAATTACTGCAAGAACTGAGATTTGTAACACATGACTATGTTAAAGTTAACCATAATCCGATACTTTAGGATTTATTTTTTGCAATCACAGATTGTAAACAGGTATAACAGTCACATGACATTGGGGAACACAGTAGTTCATAAACATAAGTGGCAGTCCTAGCCATGGCATAGCATTGCAATCTTTTTTGTAACCTATGCATACTGTATATAAACTACACACACGTACACACACACACGCACACATACACACACGTACGTACACACACACACACGCACACATACACACACGTACGTACACACACACACACGTACGTACACACACACACACACGTACGTACACACACACACACACACGTACGTACACACACACACACACACACACACGTACGTACACACACACACACACACACACGTACGTACACACACACACACACATGTACACACACACACACACACACACGTACGTACGTACACACACACACACACACACGTATACACACACACACACACACACACACGTACGTACACACACACACACACGTACACACACACACACACACACACGTGTACACACACACACACGTACGTACACGCACGCACGCACGCACACACACACACACACACACACACACACGTACACACACGTACACACACACACACACCACACACGTACACACACACACACACCACACACGTACACAAACACACACACCACACGTACGTACACACACACACACCACACGTACGTACACACACACACACACACACACACGTACGTACGTACACACACACACACACACACACACACACACACACACACACACACACACACACACACACACACACACACACACACACGTACACACACGTACGTACACACACACACACACACACACACACACACACACACACACACACACACACACACACACGTACGTACACACACACACACACACACACACGTACGTACGTACGTACGTACGTACGTACGTACGTACGTACGTACGTACACACACACACACACACACACACACACACACACACACACACACACGTACGTACGTACGTACGTACGTACGTACGTGCACGCACGCACGCACGCACGTACGTACGTACGTACGTACGTACGTACGCACACACACACACACACACACACACACACACACACACACACACGTACGTACAAACACGTACACACACACACGTACGTACAAACATGTACACACACACACACACACGTACGTACGTACGTACACACACACACACACACACACACACACACACACACACACACACACACACACACACACACACACACACACACACACACACACACACACACGTACGTACACACACGTACACACACACACGTACGTACACACACACACACACACACATACACACACACGTACGTACACACACACACACACACCCCACACACCAAACACACACACCAAACCTGTATCACTACTGACGCAGTTGTGTCCGCTTTTCAGTTACACATCACTGTTGCAGTTGCTGAAAAGCTGACAGAAGCAGATCCAACTGCGTTTCTTTTTCTGCCTCAAAGAATTAACGTTCAGGCATGCAAGTGACAGTTTCTGTCTTGTCAGATTATTGCATAACCCTCACCGATAAGGAATTGCAGCTATAAAACGCTTTCCTACCAGAGAACAGCTTCTGGTGCAGGGGATACATAAATAGTTCATGTTTTTGTGCTCTAGGACAGTTAGTAGACTGGCATTAAAATATTAATGGCATTAAGATTTTAATGAGCAGAGGCAATACAATATTACATATACTTTGTAAATGGTGAAAACTGTAAAATATCAACATTTTTAGGAGTAGTACGATAGTTGTTTATCTCATAAGTATTTTTACTTTGGGTTCACTTCAAAGAGGAACTGCAATGACATATAGCAAAAATATAGCAAATTATTCAGGATACCAAGGTTTATGTTAATTATCCTGGTTTCAGCATTTGAAACCCTCTCAATGATGCTTGGCTTAGGCCACGATGTCACACCTCCTCCACCAAGTGCACTCTGGGAGACAAGGTGGTGTTTCTGCTCACTTCAGAATATACAACAAACATTCTGCACTGATGCTTCTTTCCAGCAGTAAATATGTCACCACCTGTGATGAATTGAAAATGTAAATCAGGGAAAGGAAAGATTTTACATTTGGCAAATATTGGCTAAATAATTTATAAATAAACATTGTAAAAAAAAATGTAATTTTAATTATTATGTTAGGTTCAGTAAAGTTTCTCTTTAAAGTGGATCAGAGACTAAGCACCCTCATGAATTTAACCATATACCGGGTCCCCACAATTCCGTTAGTTGCAGCTAGTCTACGAGGAATGTGCTCTTTGCGTATCTCTCCAGCAGCTGCTAGAGAGATACGTAGAGGGCGCACTTCTCTTATGCCAGACTGGCTCAGACTGACGGAAGTGTGGGGACCCGATACCGGCGCTGCAGAAGACTGAGGGCGGCGGCGTGGGAGCGATAGGAGAGTATGGGGCTGGAGGAAGCCCCAGGTATGTCTAAATCTTTTTAGTTTCCTGAGCTCTGGTACACTTTAAAGATTTTTTTTTTTTTAAATATTGCTTATATTTCACTACACAAAGGAGCATGAGCAAGGCAAATGGGACAATAAAACTTGTGCCTGAAGAAGAGGTTTAATTACTTTTACCTCGGGTTAGGCTTACTCTTAAAGTTACTTCAGTGGTTAGAGTTACTATGGTTACTGTGTGGTTTGCAGATAGTTTGAGTGTTTGTACAGAGTGCAAGGTGAGTATAGTTACCTAATGCCTTCGCCATGTGTTCCTCTCCCCTTCAGCTCCCGATCCTTCCTTCTCTGCATCAGCCATGTGTCTACAGCTGAGTCATGTGACCAGCAGCAATATACGCCTATAGGCAAGCAAAAGAGCAGAGTGGAAAGGATTTTGTCTTCTGCAGGGTAAAGAAAACCATAATAAATCTCCTCATTGCAGCAATGAAAGAATGACTAAAGCTTTCTCCACTTTAATAAAAAACAAGAAGTATTCTTGGCCAAAGCCATAGATGATAACAAAAGCAGATGGACCGAATGGGTCACAAACTTTAAATATCTTCACAGCTTTCACTCAGAAAAGTTGGATGAGCAGAATGCAGATTTCCCTATCTAATTAGCATGAGGCTGTACATTCAATTCACAGATCACTTTACAGGATGGTTAAATATAGCAATTGTCAAGTTGTCTGGGTACAGAACACATCCCAGGGGCTGCTTACTTTCCCGAAGACACCAGTACACAATACCATTTTGCAGCTGCTAAATGCTTCCTGTTCACTGTCATTATATATACAGATGGCACGGGATGGCGATTACACGGAGATAGCCAAGACTAACCACACATGTTCTGATAGTCACAAGCTTTGCCGCTGATTTCAGCATCACTTGGGACAACTTGTCTGACTAACTTCCGAAGCATTTGGATGTTGGCAACGAGGCTGACAGTTGTCAGGTTTTGAATTGTTTGGTTTAGATCAGGGGTCAGGAACCTTTTTGGCTGAGAGAGCCATAAACTCCACATGTTTTAAAATGTATTTCCCTGAGAGCCATACACAATATGTATCAAACTTGCACAGTGCGCATGTGCAGCAGAGGGCTCACGTCCCTGTTGCCATGGTGATGTTGTATATACAGTTCATCTGCCGGGCAGCGGAAGTGTCAGACACGTCTTCAGCTTCTCTTGGGTTTCAGCAACATCAGCAATTTCCCCGAGAGTCAGACAGGTGAAATACTGACTAACAGCTTGTACAAATAGCTAGCTGACTTAGGAATTGATTGGGCTAATAGGCTGACTGTCAAGTGACAGGCAGCCTATAGGGATCTCATCCTACAGGGATCTCATCCTACAAAGTCACTGGACTTGGCAGGGTTCAGGGTGGGACAATTGGAGCAGCCATTAGTTTTGGGGTAGCATGAGTAAGTTAGTAGTGCATGCTACAGCAGTAGGGTGCCTACTTTGAAAATGTTACTTGCGCTGCCACACAAAGCTGCGCCGCTTGAGCAGTGTAGCTTAGTGAATCAACCCCTACTGATTTGTCTGCAAGCCACATGTAGCCATCAAAAGAGCCACACCTGGCTCCCGAGCCATAGGTTCCCTACCCCTGATTTATATTGTAGCCCAGGCATCCGTAAACCTAGCGCAGTGGACACAATAGCTACCAGTAAAGCTCTACTAGTCTGTATATTCACTAAGTATATAAATGACAGTCACAGTTGGCATAAGAAGAACTTCCTGGTAGAGAAAATGTCTAGAAGCCACAGGTCCACTTCAGAAGATGGGTATGACTGCGGTAGAGGCGGGGTCTCTGTGCTTTAGAGTTCATTCCTGGTCCTTGTTGGGGAGCTGTGAAGGAGTTTAGCCCATCAGACTAAGGGCCCGTACACACTGCTGCGCTTGCGTTGCGTTTTTAAAAACGCATGCGCTTGCGATTTTGCTTGCGTTTTTCAGTGTGTACAGGCCCTTAGGGCCCTTTTCCACCAGCGTGTTTGCGCTGGCTGAATCACAAAGACGCAAACCGCTAGCGATTTTACAATCGTTACGGTTTGCTCTTTAACATAGGAATCGCGGTAGGTCATTTCCACTACCGCAATTCGTTTTTTACGGGAACGCGCGGCGGAGCGATATTTGCCGCGATTTTGCTATGCAGTGCATAGCATAGCAAAATCGCGGCCGCAAACGTCGGGGAATCGCCGGTAATTGCGATTCAGCAATCGCTAGCGTTCAGCGTGAACGCTAGCGACTGCTAGTGGAAAAGGGCCCTAAGGGCCCTTTTCCACTAGCAATCACAATCACAAACGCCAGCGATTGCGATTTTTTTCATTAATTCTGTTATGCGATTGCGATTTGTGATTTTCATTTGCATTGCATTATCATTGTAAAAATCGCTCCAGCAAGCGATTGCGATTTGCGATTAGCGATTTCCAAATCGAATCACTGTAGTGGAAAATACTTCTCGTGATTTCTATGATAAAGTAACAACTCTAGCGATTTAAAAATCACTAGCGATTTGTGATTTTGCGATTCAGCAATCACAATTGCTCTAGTGGAAAAGGGCCCTAATAGCGCAACATTCTGTCTGCCTGTGGCAGTAGAGGAAGGCAGGTGGTCCTACTAACCGGCTCAGTGTAGCTCCATCTCCATTTCATTGTAGTCTTATCACCAAAATTCTTGGTTCTGGAGTGTCACTTGGTCACACCTACTCCCACATGTTCTTGCTAGTTGCTACACACTCAGATGGGTGCAAAGGGGCAGTCCTAAGGGAACACGCTGAATACAGCGTAGGAGATTTGGGCGCACCCGGCGCCACCATAGACCTTAATGGGGATTATGGCTATAGCGGCACACAGCATGTAACTTTGGTGCCGCCAGAAAATGGAGCTGAAGTTACTTTTAAATCCCTGTAATTCAGCCGCCAGTAAAAGTTGGCAGACGAATTACAGTGCAGCTCTAGAAATTCATGCTAAATTGCCTCTATTACCTAGGATTTAAGAATGTTATTATCATGCAGAACTGTCCTCCCTGCTGGTTAGAACAGATTAAGAAGAAAAAAACTGTCGGTAATGCATTGATAAATCTCCCCCATAGTTTATACTACATGTCCAAATCCAGAGTTGTTCAAAAGTAAAACCTTAATCCATGATTTACCATGTTTTACACAGGACTCAACTTACAATCAAATTCTACTTACAATCTACCACAACGTTTGTAAGTAGGGGATCGCTTGTATATGTAATAAAAAAAGTTAAGAACATATGAAAAGGTTGGTTGCTGAAGAGCAGATAGAAGTCCAGTTAACCTCTTGACGACCAGCTAACGCTGATTGGCGTAAACTGGTTGTCTGAGGGTTTCCATGGAAACGGCCGCACGTTCAAGCGGCCTTTCCATGTCAGTTCACGGAGGGTGTCTCTGTGAACAGCCGGAGAGCCGCCGATCGCGGCTCGCAGGCAAAATGTAAACAGGCGGGGAAGAAATCCCCGCTGTTTACATCATACGACACTGCCGACGTAGATCGGCGATCCCCGGCCTCTGATTGGCCGGGGATCGCCGGCATCTGATAGGCAGAAGCCTATCCTATCAGGCGCAGGACGGACATTCGTCCTGCGCTGTTTAGAGGGGAAGGGAAAAGGGAAGGAAGCGGGCGAGACGGCGGAGAACGCTGCGGAGGGGGGCTTTGAAAAACACCCCCCCCCCCCACTAAGCAAATGCAACCGGCGGCGATCAGACCCCCTCAGCAGGACATCCCCCTAGTGGGGGAAAAAGGGGGGTAGTCTGATCGCCCTGCTGCACTCCTGATCGGTGCTGCGGGCTGTAGAGCCCACGCAGCACCGATCACTGAAAAATCCCCTGGTCGTCAAGTGGTTAAATAACTGCTGTAAAAGAGCAGTAGGAAATACTGCTGGGGCAGCCATGGTTCTTTTTAAGAATTAAATTTAGTGAGGAAGGATTTTAAATATTTTATGACCTCTTTGGAGAGATTTGTCCTTAAGATTTTGTTGTGGTCTGAAGTAATGAATATTATTATTGATTTATACAGCACCAACATATTCTGTAGTGCTGTACAAAGTAAGAAACAACCACGGGGTACATAATTATTATTTATTATTATTATTATTATTATTATTTATTGTATTTATAAAGCGCCAACATATTACGCAGCGCTGCACAATAGATAAATGGGTTAACATACAGGTAGAACATACGGAAACTCACAACAAAACAAGATCATGCAAATGATTTGATAACAATACAGTGTCATAGGTCAAAATAGAGACTGTTCGAGTCCACAAGAGGGGTGGTTGTGAGAAAATTGCATAATCAAGCTGGATACATTAGGGAGGAGGGCCCTGCCAGAGGCTTACAATCTAAAGGGTGGGGTGGAGACAATAGGTGGACATAATAATACAATGTTGAGTTATCATCTTTTTGTAAGGCTTTCCTTATAGCACAGGCTTTTGTCCAATAGTCAGTCTGTTAAAATTCTTCAGATTTTTCAATCCAATTTTTCAGCTTGTCTCATTGAAATGTTCAAGATGTGAATCTTGATTTGTAAAAATCAAAAGAGAGCCCAAGCCAAGTTAAGAGGGTAAAATAATGCAAACTTACTGAAGAAGAGGAAAGCCTCTGGAGACTGTAGAGGCTTCCTGTGTCATCCTCCCTGCTGCTCATCTGGACCTTCCGGAACATCGGGCCATGCTCCTCTTCTGGCACGAACAAGGGCGTGTCTGTGCAGTAGCATGGAGCTGCTTGTGCCCAAGTGCAGGTGCAACACGGACGCACCTGTGCCTAGAGCATTGTGGCCCCGATCTTCCTTCTGACAAGCCCTTGTTGTTGTTCTTCGGGAGAACTGTGCTCGACAACAGGGGCCTGGAGGATGGCGTGGTATGCCTCTACAGCAGTGGTCTTCAAACTACGGCCCACAGGCCGAATAGGGCCCTCTGAGGCTTTTTCACTAGCCCCACAAACACAAAATGCCTAACTTATAGATGTGACCCATTGCAGCTGCTTTAAATATCGACAGCCCGCATATAGAATAGCAGTGCTGGCACTACCCATCCACATACTGTAGAAGCCAGTGAGCTGTAATTCACTGGCTTCCAATCCAATTCTGCATCAGGTGACACTGCTGTCCAACTGGACTGCAGGTTGCCACCTGGGTGTGCTTCACTGTCTGGTAGACAAAGACATTCTTCGGGCGCTGCATGACTGAATGGCTGCTGCTGGCAGTTCTCCGTGCATGATTGGGGGATAATCAATACCTAGATTAAAAGTAATGTTTGTTTTTCAACATAATTTTATGTATGTTCCGGCCCCCTGGCAGTCTGAAGTATGTTGACCCGGCCCTTGACCAGAAAAGTTTGGGGACCCCTGCTCAACAGGATCCCGAGGCTTCCTTCTTCTTGGGTGAGTGTGTTCTTGTACCCAACTTTCACCTCAGGTGCACTTTAAATATGCCATATACTGATAATTCCATCAGATATTATGCAATCATTTTTACAGTGCATGGGCACGCCAAGAGTTAACATAAGAAATATGTAGCTTAATACAGCAAGCTCGTCATAGAGCAGCTTCAAAGCAGAGCATCCTTGGTTTGCACCGTATGACAACTCTCGCAGATTCACGCCATAACGAGCGTATTAAAATTGTAGTTCAGTGTGCTAAGCATACAGATGGGTTTTTATGGTCGACTTGTTGAATAGCAAATAGGCCCACAGAGCGGTTGCTACAGAACAGCTTCGAGAAATAAAATTCCACATTAAACAACGCAAAGATGGCCCAAGGCTTCCTTTCGCATAGACCAGCTGTTTAAGCTTTATGTGTTATGATGTTAAAGCGCATCCTACGTGATGTGGAATCAGTCAGATTTCCCCATGTAATAATTTTTAGACAACGTGTGAATTTTACTTATTTGTATTTGTTTTTGTATTTCCAATTTCTTCTGGTCTTCTAAAAATAAATTGTTTACATTGTCTAATCCTAGAATTGGCTTCCGTGTCAGACTGATGTAGTCACTGGTAATTTTGTGAATCAAAGCCTCATTCAAAATCGTGTCTCTGAAATTAGGCCAACTTGGAAGATCTTTTGTTCTGAAGGGTTCTAGCCAAAAGCTTTGTTTTGGGTTATGATGAATGACTGCCTTCATAGAGATAATTGGGAAATTTTGGATTGAAACCCAGTTATATGTTACAATAAAACAGGTTGCAAGGTTTTTTGATACCTACGGTGGTCACAGGGGACCCAGCCATTAATGGGTCTTTGCTGAATCTCTATTCTTCTACTCCCCATTTCTGAAAGTGACTAACTTACCATGTGTACACACACACACACACCACACCACACCACACCACACCACACACACCACACACCACACACACCACACACACACCATACACACACCATACACACACCACACACACACCATACACACACCATACACACACCATACACACCACACACACACCACACACACACCACACACACACACACACCACACACACACACACACACCACACACACACACACCACACACACACACACACCACACACACCACACACACACACCACACACACACACCACACACCTCACACACACACCACACACCTCACACACACACCACACACCACACACCTCACACACACACCACACACCACACCACACACACACCACACACACCACACACACCACACACACCACACCACACACACACCCACACACCGTTGCTTATGCCAGTAGAATAGTGCACATTACACAAATGGCGCGACCCTTAATAACCCTCACAATGCTGTAGTAACACGTGTACGCTACTTGCTGTAACACACAGCAAATTAACTGTTAGTGAATCAGGCCCATGGGGAGATAATCATGTGTATGGTATAGTACCGCTCCTAATTAGAACATCTCTGTTACTTTTTATTCCCACTGAAAGGGTCAGTGGGACTGCAGCAGAACTTTCACTGGTTACTAATTAGAGGTCATAAAACTCCTCCATGGATGACAAGAGGATGCCTTCCTCTGGATCAACCGGGATATGCGAGGATGCAGGACACTGCTGTACCATATTTACTAGTTGAACTTGCTGGAAGGATGTATTTCAACCAAACTAATTATGTAACTATGTAGCTTCTGAGTGCAAGGAATAAATAAAAGTTCAGTAGGCCATGGCTTGTCTGTTTGGGAATGGAAAAAAACCTTAATAAAACTGCCATTATGCTCCTGAGAAAGTCAAAACTTCAAACCTAGACTTTTTAACTCCTAAAATAAAAATAAGAATATGGGACTTCAGAATTGTGATATACAATAGCTCAATATTATTGTATATCTCATCAGCTTATTTTCACTTCAGAAAGTCAAACAGGTACTTACCAGATCCTTTAGAGCCTCCTTAGTTCTCCTCTCTCCCTACCGCCTGCACCCACACAAGCATGGCTCTGGCTTACTGTGCAAACATGTCCGCAGAGGTGCAGTATAGCCACGCTCATGCTTGAAGAGGAGCACGATCATGATCAGAAATCCAACAATCTCTGTGACACATGACTGACTTTATTACCCCACACTGCCTGCAATTGTCCGGGTAAGGCAGGGAGCAGATGATCTGAGTTTATATATGAGGAAGGTTGCACTTAAAGAGAACCCGAGGTGTGTTTAAAGAATTTTATCTGCATACAGAGGCTGGATCTGCCTATACAGCCCAGCCTCTGTTGCTATCCCAAACCCCACTAAGGTCCCCCTGCACTCTGAAATCCCTCATAATCACAGCCATGCTGTGAGGCTGTGTTTACATCTGTAGTGTCAGTCTCAGCTGCTCCCCCGCCTCCTGCATAGATCCGGTCCCTGCCCCCGTCCCTTCCCTCCAATCAGCAGGGAGGGAAGGGATGCAGGCGGGGACTGGAGTTCTGCAGGAGGCGGGGAGAGCAGCAGACTGACACTATAGAGATTAACACAGCCAGCTCTGACAAGCTGTTTGTCAGCAGCGTGGCTGTGATTTATGAGGGATTGCAGAGTGCAGGGGGACCTTAGGGGGGTTTGGGATAGCAACAGTCTCCACAACTAGCTAGTGGAGACTGAAGAGACTGGCTAATAAAAATAAAGTTATTATTATATTAGGGGCATATAGTGTAAACGTAATTGAAAATCAGGTCGTTTACTGTAACTGCAAACATTTCCCTGATATTATGCAGGAGAACAGAGGCGCCAAAAGGATAAAAGGAAGCTAAATGAGCTTAAAAAAACAAATTCTTGGTAAATAGAGGAAGAAGTGGACCTCCTCCAAGTAGACACACGAATGTAGTAAAGCCAGTCAATGTATTTTATTTATGAACTGCAAATATGCAACGCGTTTCGCAGGTTTGATCCCGCTTCATCAGGCAATAACAGAGCAATAGCATATGTGGTCAATAGAAGAGCCAGGCACACAGAGGTGCCTGCTTTTACAGTGGTTGCCTAATGGTAACCCTGGTTTGTGAGTATTAATATTTACTCTATCTAGTAACCATTTACCAGTACATATTACACTATTGGGGTTCTTGGTGTTCCTTGTTTTTATTCCCCTGATATAATACAATAATAATAATACAATAACATTTGTAAAGCGCTTTTCTCCCATAGGACTCAAAGCGCATAGTTGTGTCTCAGATTAATACAGGGTTGCAGGCTGGGTTGTGTTAAAGAGGAGATAGTCAGATTTTCATGAATGCCAGACTGAAGAGGTAGGTTTTCAGTTTAGACTTAAATGCTTCCAGGGATGGAGCTGTCCTGATTGGGTGTGGCAGGGAGTTCCAAAGTGTAGGGGCAGCATGACAAAAGGCTCGGTCTCCAAAAGTTTTGAGGTGGACTCTGGGGGTGACCAAGGTGTTACGTCCTTTTGATCTAAGATTGTGGGGGGTGTGATGCAGTTGCAACAAGTCCTTCAGGTATCCAGGGCCCAGATTGTGCAAGGATTTGAATGTCAGTAAGCCAATCTTAAACAGAATTCTCCATTTTATCGGTAGCCAGTGGAGTGAGCACAGGGTTGGTGTTATGTGGCAATGGCGGGGTTGGCTCATTAACAGCCTTGCGGCGGCATTCTGTACTAAATGCAGGCTGCGTAAGTCTTTCTTATGCAGGCCTGTGTAGAGGACGTTGCAGTAGTCTAACCTTGATGTGACAAAGGCATGAACTAGGGTTGGAAGATCCTCTGAAGGAATTAGATGTTTAATCCTTGCAATATTCCTTAGGTGAAAGAAGGAATGTTTCACAACAGCTGAGATTTGATTCCTGAAGCTTAATTTCCCATCAATCAGTACTCCCAGGCTGCGCACACAGTCTGAGTTGTTCAGGTCTGAGCTCCCTATCCTTAGCGGTGTTGGTTGAAACTGGGGCTGCTTTGCTGTTGAGCCCTGGCCCTCGATAACAAGAACCTCAGTTTTGTCAGTATTAAGTTGAGCATTTAGCCAATTATTATTCATCCACTCCTGAAGCTCAGCTAAGCATGCATTTATTTGTGGAGTAGGGTCTGTGATGTCAGGTTTGAATGACAAATATAGCTGGGTGTCATCAGCATAGCAATGATATGTCAGGCCATGTTTTTGTATGATTGTATAGCCAATATAAATGTTATATTGCCGATATAAACAAGATATAACGAGCACCCTTTTTACCGCCTATAGCCTTGAAGTCTATGGCAGCGCTCTTTTTTTATTTATTTTTTGCTCCTTTCACAGGGGCAGGTGGTGAATCTACTGCCTGTCAGCTGCTCGAGTGCCCCAGCCGAGTCCTAGGACATTCTCACTACAATCAGTTGGGAGGCATACATCTCATGGAAGCACATCAGACATATCATCATGAGGTGGTTCTTCCATGCTGTGTAACCACCCTGCATGTAAAACATTGACACGTGTGTGGTCACTAATGCTTCCATTTAGCTGGAAGATGTTTAGTGGCCAACCGTGCGAAAGAGCCCTAAGATGTAGCATTTGTCATTCTATATCCTTTTGTCATGTTCATGAAGCTTGAGGTGTAAAAGCGATATGAAGCGAAGCAATGATAATGATTGTTTTAATGCAAAAGCGGAATTCTGATCAGCACACAACCCGATGCATCAACTGCTCAGGCATTTGCCTTATCCAACAAGCTGTTATTTTCAGCCTCTGTGTCATAATAAGGCTTTATTTTTAATATAGGGTTTAAAGGTAGAAGTTTGGAGAGCAAATGCTTGTTGTTTTGGGGAAATCTGAAAAGGAGGAATTGCACAGCTCATTCACTTAAAGGAAATATGTGTTTTTAGTTTGCTTTTTCATGTTTAGTTTCATTTATTTACTAAGGTACCGTACTTTTCGCCGTATAAGACGCACTTTTTCTCCCCAAAAAATGGGGAGAAAAAGTCCCTGCGTATTATACGGCAAAGGCAGGGAATCCCCGACTTACGAACACCCGCCGATACGAACCGCGACCCGCCGTCGGGGATTCCCTGCCTGTGCGTCCTGCTGTGGCCTCTCCTCCCCCTCCTTGCTTGCCCCCCTCCTCGTGTCCCCAACGTGTGCACTCGGGCCCCCCTAATTGAGAAGCGGCAGCTGCTTACCTCCTCCATCTTGCCCGCGGCGATTGAAGACATCCGGCTCCTGTGGGCGGCTTCCTCTAGTGCCGGCTTGTAATGACGCGTCATCAATGACGCGTCATTACAAGCCGGCACTAGAGGAAGCCGCCCGACAGAAGCCGGATGTCTTCAATCGCCGCGGGCAAGATGGAGGAGGTAAGCAGCTGCCTCTTCTCAATTAGAGAGGGACCCGGCGAGAACACACAGACAGGACACGGGGAGGGGGGCAAGCAGGGGGGACCCGGCAATCACACACGGGGGGCAGAAACACGGGGGGCAGACACACGAGGGCCAGAAACCTCGGGGCAGACACATGGGGGCAGACACATGGGGGCAGACACATGGGGGCAGAAACCTGGGGACAGAAACCTGGGGACAGAAACCTGGGGGCAGACACATGGGGGCAGACACATGGGGACAGAAACCTGGGGGCAGACACATGGGGACAGAAACCTGTGGGCAAACACATGGGGTCAGACAGCTGGGGGCAGACACATGGGGGACAGAAACCTGGGGGCAGACACATGGGGGACAGAAACCTGGTGGCAGACACATGGGGGGCAGACACCTGGGGGCAGACAGCAGGCACATGGGGGCAGACAGCAGGCACATGGGGCAGGCACATGGGGGCAGACAGCAGGCACATGGGGCAGGCACATGGGGGCAGACAGCAGGACACATGGGGGCAGACAGCAGGACACATGGGGGCAGACAGCAGGACACATGGGGGCAGACAGCAGGACACATGGGGGCAGACAGCAGGACACATGGGGGCAGACAGCAGGACACATGGGGGCAGACAGCAGGACACATGGGGGCAGACAGCAGGACACAGGAGGACACCATTTGGGGGAGGTCATGTACAAGACGCTCCTGAAATATGGACGCACCAGGTTTAGTTTATATCTTTTTTTCCCTGGATTTTGCCCTCTAAACCTGGGTGCGTCTTATATTCCGGAGCGTCTTATACGGCGCGAAATACGGTAAGTATCTCTCTTATTACAGTTTTAAACTCACAGGTTAACTTTAACCCCTTCCCGACCTCCTAACACTGATAAGCATCAGGAAGGTGGCAGCCCTAGGACCACCGAACGCCAAAAGTAGTCAAGAGCGGTGGGCGGAAATTAGCGGGGATCATGTGTGCTGATGCACGCATCCCCCGCTCTAGTGACGGAGCTCTGCTCCGTTATCAGTCTACCAGCGGCAGTTGCCGCGAGCAGATTGTTAGACGGCAAAACTCCCGTCTATTTACATTGTACAGCGCTGCGATCTTGGGACAGCCGTGTCACTGGAGAGGCTCCGATCGCGATCCCCTCTCATAGGCTTATGCCCCCCCTCCCTCTCCTTCCCTCCTCCCCTCTGCCTGAAGAATTGAGTAGGACGGCGATCCGTCCTGCTCTCCGCCTCTCATAGGCATCAGCCTATGAGAGGACGGCGATCCCCGGCCAATCATAGGCCGGGGATCGCCGATCTCGTACAGCGCTGTACTCATGTAAACAAAGGGGATTTCTTTCCCCTTTCATTTACAAGCAGCCTGCTAGCCGCGATTGGCGGCTAGCAGGCTAATCACGGAACTCCAATCCGTGAAGTGGCAGGGAACGATCACGCAAGTCGTAAGAAACTGCAGCCCCAGGACTTGACGCCAATTGGCGTTAGGTGGTCCTGGGGCTGCCGCCACGGTCACGCCCATTGGCGTGAGGCGCTCTTAAAGTAGTTAGAGACACTGAAGCGAAAAAAAAAATTATGATCGAATGATTTGTATGTGTAGTGCAGCTAAGAAAAAACATTAGCAGCAGAGACACAAGTCTAATATTGTTTCCAGTCAAGGAACAGCTAAGAAACTCCAGTTATCTATGCAAATTTAGCCATTGAGCTCCACGCTTTCAAAGTTGCAGAGAACTCTGCCAGACACTTGAGATAATAAGCTTTAAAAGACAATGACAATGTAAGTTTTTTTTGTTTGTTTTTTTTTTGTTTTTTTTTTGGTTTTTTTTTCACCTCTGCAGGGAAGATTTTTTTCAGGGCAGTCTAGTGAACTTTTGAACCCATTTAGAATGTTGAGTAGTGTCTAAACTGCAAATATTATGCCCAATGTACACAATACGATTTTTTTGTGCGATTCGATTACGATTCTATTTACGATCTTATTAAATCCGACATGTCCAATCAGGATTCAATTCGATTTGCCATTGCAAAACCATGGCAAATCGAATTGAATCGAATCCTGATCGGACATGTCTGATTTAATCGGATCATAAATAGAATTGAATCGCACAAAGAATCATATCGTGTAGATGGGGCTTTAGAGAATGATGCAATGTTATAAAAAACACTATATAACTGAAAATAAAAAATATTAGAATATTTTCTGTGCTACTAAAATTCTGGCAATTATCCGTATTACACAACCAACTCATTATATCATTTTTTTTTTTTCGCTTCAGTGTCTCTTTAAGTTGATTACTTATCAGTTGAGACCACGAATGCCTGCTTCACTCTATCTAACCTCAATAAAATCTACCACCTGTTTTTTTTTTTTTATTATTATTTTTTTTTCCCATGTCTGGAAATTGCTGTTTATTAATCAGGAAGTCAGTCTGGACATTCAGAACTGTGCTGAGGTGTTTCTGGTGGAAAATTCTGCATAAGGCTGCTTACACACAGGGACGTTACAGGCGCACTTATGTGCGCCTGTAACGCTCCCCCAACGCACAGCAATGTAACAAAAGTGGGCTGTTCACACAGCCCACGTTGCGTTACAGGTAATGCATGTTCTCCCGAAAGTGCAGCATGCTACGGCGTTAGAGCGGCTTAAGCCGCGTTAGACTGTCTGCACATGCGCAGTCATGTTGGGGAGGAGCGGAGAGCGGCCAGGCACATGGCTAATTAATATTCACTGCACGTTGTGACGTGCAGTGTTTACTTCCTGGAGCGGCCGCTCTGTGCGGTGATTGGCCGGCGGGACCACGTGATGCCGCATGCGCACAAGAGTACGCATCACGGCATCACGGATGCCTGAGTGAGCTGCACAACGAGGCTCACTCTGACGTCCACATAGAAGAGCACCAGGCGTCGCGTTAGGTGCACGTTATGCGACCTTAACGTGGCGCCTAACGCAACGTCTTAGTGTGCAAGTAGCCTAAGTGTAGATGATGGCTTGCTTTTGGCACATTAGGTTTGCTGCACATTCATGGTAGTCAAAATGTAGGGTACAATTAAATAGGTTTTAACACGTTACATCACAACTTCACAATCACAAAGCACTTTTTGCCTGCCACGGTCACACATTTCAGTTGTGCCTACTGGAAAACCTCAGCTTTGCTCATTACAAAGGGCATGTCTTCATGAGATCCCCCTGGAATGGGCAGATCACAGGTAATGTAACTACAAGATACATAATGTTATGGATGTGATTTTTGTGTAAAAAAATAAATAAATAAAATAAAGGGTCCACAAAGATAATAACCTTGCTGATCTAGAACAATAGATTGTATTGAGATTTGGCCAGTACTCAAAATAGTGAAGAGATTTTTTCTTGTCCACTTTCCTCTGTAAAAACTCAACTGCTACACATAAGCTTACCATATGCAGATTTAAGACTCGTTCCCACTGGAGGCGTTTTGTGTTTTCTTGTTTTTTAGCGCTGGCGGTTTTCAAACCCTGAAAGCGCTTGTGCAATGATTCTCTATGAGAAAGTACACATCTGAGCGGATCGTTTCCAATCCGCTCAGCAAAGCGCTGCCTGTACCATTTTTGAGGCGGTTCCGCCTCAATAAAAGGTATAGGAAAAATGCAAAACGCTCACAAAATTGCTTTGTGCAGCGATTGCGTTCGCGTTTTTAAGAACAAATACATTGTATTTATTATTTTCCAGGTCAAAGAGTTCACTACTTGACTATCGTCAGGGATTGAATTTAAAAAACGCTTGGGAAAAGCGCTTAAAGAAGTGCTTTTCACAAAAACACACCGCCTACCCAAGCTCTCTGAATCGGAAATAAAAATCGCGTCAAGAATAACAAAACGTGAACACAACGGGAACGAGGCCTAACTGATGACATTGCCTTGAAGCCGACGGTAAAGATTTTTGTGACCTTAAGGTGTACCCGAGGACCTGATGAGATAAATGTGTGTATGGTACAGTACAAGACATATTAATAACCAGGCTGTTTACTTGATTTTGTTGCCCGAAAGAGTCAATTTCTAGGCATCGAAGTGACAGCTTCTGTCTTGTCGATACCTTGCATTATGAGGTAATACCTTATAGCAGGGGTCTCAAACTCATGGCCCGCGGGCCATTTGCGGCCCTCGATACAATATTTTGTGGCCCTCGCCGGCAAAAGCTTCCTTATAGTTCACTTCAGTGCTCCCAAGTAATCCACCGCATCCCCACCGCTAAACAAGGGCTGCAGAGCCCCCAAATCGCCCGGGGGCAATCCGCCGGCATTTCCTGGAAGGGGCAGAGCTTTCAGCTTCAGCTCTGCCCTTCCTGACGTCAATCGCTGCATGGATCGCCGCCTCTCCCCGCCCCTCTCTGTGAAGGAAGAGTGAGGGGGCGGGCAGAGGCGGCGATGTGCCGCGATTGTGAAATTCCTTATGCTGCCCAGCCTCATCCTGACTTTGCCTCCTGCGGCCCCCAAGGTAAATTGAGTTTGAGACCCCTGCATTATAGGAATTGCATTATAGTAAACATCACTGATCTCATCCGTTTTTTCACCTGGGGTTCGCTTCAAATGACCATTTTTCATCTTTTTTGGGTGACAGTTGTTCTAATGATCATTGTAGAGACACAATGCTTAGTAAAGAACTGAGCAACCTGTTCTGTGGCGTGGGGTAGGGCGAGAATGAGCTGGAGGAGTCAGAGAAAGATTCATTAATATTCATGGAAAAATCTCAATGCGAAAAATGTGCTGTAACGTCTGTTCAAAAAGCAAAAATTGCAAATACAGAGTAGTGCATGTGGACCATTGCATGCTTTATCGGCATGCTTTTTCTGCATGCTTTTTCTGTAAGCACAAGAGTGAACGGCCCCTAAGAGTAGAATGTGTACTTTTAATTTATAAATAGATTATAAAAATGTTTATACATTTAAAAATATATTAATCAGGTTGAAAGCTCCGCGGTTGGGGCCTGTTCACACTAGGGGCGTTTTTGCCCTTTTTTCAAGCACAAAAACCCTTGTGCAATGACTCCCTATGAGAGAGTTCACATCTGAACAGTTTGTTTTCGATCTGCTCAGCAAAGCGGTGCCTGTACCATTTTTGAGGCGATTTTGCCTCAATGGAAGCTATAGCTAAAACGCAAACGCTCTCAAAATCGCTTTGTGCAGCGATTGCTTTGGTGTTTTTAAGAATAAATACATTGTATTTATTCTTTTCCGGGTTGAAGAGTTCACTTCCTGACTTGTGTCAAGGAGTGAATTTCAAAACTGCACTGGAAAAGCGCTTAGAAAAGCGCTTTTACCAAAAACGCAGGAGTGCCAGGAGGAAAAAAACGCAGAGTGAAATCGCAAAACGTTTGCAATTACGATTTTAGATGTGAATGAGGCCTGACTCTGTGAACTCTGCTAGCCACAGAAATCCAAACTAATGCTGGGAATACACGGTTCGTTTTTGCCTTCGTTTAAACCTTCGTTTCGATTGTGCCTTTTGTCCTTTTCGATCCCGAAATAATCGGTCATACGGTTAATATCTCCACCCACGGTTTCGTTTTTTTTTTCGATTCTGATGGTTTCGTTTTTCCAATGATCGAAGGCTGCAAAGAAACGAAACGAAAATCCCTTTTTACAGGGACGGACTAGCATAAACGAATATATAATCGATCTGAACAGCCATCAAGCCTACCAATGGCTCGATTAGATGGATAAAGAGAGATAATATCAAACATGTTCGATCACTAGTCGTTCGTTTTTGGGGTCTATTAATCGAAACTATAATGAGATTATGACTATTTTCACATACGTTTTCAACACTCGATTCGTTTACCGAACGAATCGAAGGTTTAAACGAAGGCAAAAACGAACCGTGTATTCCCAGCATAAGTCAATTTAGTAAAGGTCTGGTGGTCTTTATTGCCTGTGCATAGGCAGATGTGTCTGTCAACATCCCTCCAGACTCACAGAACCCTCTGGCTTGGAGTACACATAACATAACCTGAAAGGCTGTGTTTCATGTCATCTTTCAATTTTATGTTGTGTGTGTGTGTGTGTGTGTGTGTGGTGGTTTTTTAATGCAGATGCATTTTGCGTGCATTTTTAATGCGTTTGCGGTTTGCATATACAAAACGCACATGCGTTTTGTATGCGTTTTTATATTTTCATTTATGCAAATCACTAGGAAGACAACAGGAAGCGGAAATGCCTCACAAAACAATTTTTTGGGGGAAAAAAGGCCTATAAAATACATGAAAAAACACATACCATTGCATTCCCATTGACTTTAATTCGGTGCATTTTTTTATGCGTTTTTGCATATCATACAACAAAACCAACGTTTTTTAAAAACACACGCATATAAAACGCATATGCGTTTTTTCCTGAGGCCCATAAACTTCCATTAGCTGCAAAGATGCAGCATTTTTTTTTCCTCAATGCTAGTGGTTCTGCCATGTGTGCACTATTGCCTGTACAACAAGCTGGCCACCGAATTACAAATATGGTAGAGCAAACCTCGCAGCATAAAGCAGTAGTAAAGAAATGTTTTTTTTTCTTTTTATTCTTTCTTTTAATTCTTAATGTGAAGACCAACAGCAGTGCTTTCAATGCTTGGTCTAATAGGCTGCAGTTGCAAGTGTAATAAGAGTCACACAAAAAAATGCAGTGCTGTTGCTGATTAGTAAAATGTAGTTGAATAAAACCTACAATAAGAAGACAGGATGATGATGATGATGATGATGATGATGATGATGATGATGATGATGATGATACATGGTTAAAACAAGTTCAGAGTTGTTTTATGTAGGTAAGCAGCAGTGGTGCTCAGTGCCTAGTGTAAAATAATGCAATTGCAAATGTATTAGAGTAAACGCCACACACAGCAGAAAACAATTAAGATAATTAAAAAGCGTATCTTGTGGTACTTCTGCTCTTAACTACAGGTAATATTGTAGTGTGCTGTGCATTCACGGTAATATTAACATGAAATGTAATGCATGTAGAAATGTTCGCGCATCTAACCAAGATGCACCTGACAGACTCACTGCATAGGGCTAATAAGTCTCTTAAAGCAGTAGGATCAGCCATACTATGCCAGGGAAAAAACACATATATAAGTAGATAAATACTTACATAACACATGTATTATACTGTCCACGTTTTGATTTCAGTGAATGTTATATAGTAAATTACGAGAATTCTGTTCCTGGTGGGGGCCATGTCTTTTGCCCACAGTTAAGCCTAACTCGTGATGTCATTTCTGCCCTTTACTTTTTTTCTTGTCTCCTCCAATCGCTGAGTCGCCTCAGCCTTGCTTGTAAACACAAGTGAATAGGGGATTAGTTTTCAGATAAGGAGCTGGCAGGGAAATAAAGGGAAGAGGAGGAATAGATTAGAGATAAAAAGAACACCCAGCATGCAATTCTTTGGCAGGACTACTAAAGGGCCAGTGCTCCTTAAGTATGTGATAACTCCAAATCATAAAAGCAGAAAAAGTTTTGGAAGTTTTGAATGCAGGATTAGCATCTTTAACACTTAACCCTCCTGGCGGTTTGTCAAAATCCGCCAGGGGGCAGCAAATACGTTTAAAAAAAATAAATAAAAAATTTTTCATGTAGCGAGATGAGGTCTCGCTACATGATAGCCGCTGCTCAGCGGCATCCCCCCAGCCCCTCCGATGGCCGCCGGCGATCGGAGATCAGGAGATCCCCGTTCAAAGAACGGGATCTCCTGGAGGGCTTCATCGACGTCGTGACGTCAAAGGAGACTCCGATCCACCCCACAGCGCTGCCTGGCACTGATTGGCCAGGCAGCGTACGGGGTCTGGGGAGGGGGCAGCTGCGGTGACGCGTATAGCGGCGGATCGGCGGGTAGCGGCGGCGATCGGGCACTGCACGCAGCTAGCAAAGTGCAGCAAAAAAAATATTATGCAAATCGGCCCAGCGGGGCCTGGGCGGTGCCTCCCGGCGGCATAGCCCGTGCTCAGCACGGGCTTACCGCCAGGGAGGTTAATACACTCGGACCAGTTGCTGTTCAAATTAGATTTTTATGGTGACAATACCGCTTTAAAGGCACAATTGTGCTCATTGCAGTTGAATAAGTAGAATAAGAACTAATGCAACCCACACTACTAATAATGGATGCAAACTTATGCAACTCACATAAATACAACTTATTATTGGGGAACCTTACCCTTCTCTTTATGCAAAGCATGTTAGCAGGGACGCCATGTGCAGGCTTCTCTCAGGGTCCCGACCCTAACCGACATTTAAAATCACCCAAAAATTTGGGAACATGCTAGCAACGTTGTGCAACGGTGTGGGCAGCGCCCCAGGTACTCTCACTGCCTGGGGTCGCCGCCCACAACCACACCCCAACCCTGCGCAAGGGATGCGCGACCATTTAACTTCTACATGCATTATAATACCACAGAATGGTGAATCAACCCTATAGTCTATACCTTTTCCTTTGCAGTCTGAACAGTGGAATGATGCATTCCAGGTGTTAACAGTAACCCCGCCTACAGAGTGAAACTCTCCCTCTGTACCCATGTCTTGCACTGATGAAAGCCAACTTACCTCCAATCATGTAAACAGAAAAGACGGGCTTGTTAACTGCATAAGTATCTCTTCACCCAGCAAAGCAAGGTATGATCAGTTTGAATACTAGGCTATTAAATGGTATTTTTAGTTCTATGTTTAGAGATGGGAGATGGTACCCTGCTTACTCTCTGCTTACGGGATAATGCAATGCAGTTTCACCCACCTTCATACTGTTTTTTTTTTAACCAAACAAGACTGACACTGAAGATGTTAGGACTGCACCGATGATAGCAGATTTTTGCCTTTAGTGTTAGTGCATCTTTTACTGCCGCAGGTGGTGCAACCTCCACTGGGCTGTCTTGATGGAGACCTCAGAAACTTAAATGACTCTACCGGAGTAACAGCTGATCTGTTTGCTTGGAGATAATGAGATAACGTATGCATGATTTTGCACACATGCATTATTTATGTATAAAATAAACGCAAAGCCATTCTCACGGGTGTTTACTGGATGCAAATCATGAGATTAAATGAAGTCAGCAAAAACCTAAAAATATGTAATAAAATGGGCATTAAAGGCCCATACCCACCAAAAAGCCCACATTAGCAAAATTGAGGTAAAGGCTTGCTGACAGTGACAAGACAAATATCATTTGTCTCCTGACGTACTCAAAGCACCAGAGCTGCATCCACTAGGACACGCTTTATAGGCAGTAGCAGTGTTGGGGAGTCTTGCCCAAGGTCTCCTACGGAATAGGTGCTGGCTTACTGAACAGGAAGAGCAAAGATTCAAACCCAGGTCTCCTAGGTTTTCACACATAGCTGTCATACGACATCTGTGACGTATCTCCTTTAGATCTCTGTATGACACACTGCACCAGAAGCTAACTCATGTAAACAGTGTCTGACCATGACCATAGAGAGCAAGAGCTGAACTGCGTGTTATGCATGCTGGGAAATGTTTTGTATTTCCAGGAATATTCTCAGAAAGATGCGTATATACGGAAAATGAAGTGCTGTTTGATATCAGTTTGCTCATGAATATGTATATGTCCTGCAATCATGCCAAGTTCAGGGAAAGTCAGAAATAGCTTGTTAGACATCCTTTGCAAAGTTTTCACATGTAGCTTGTAATTAAACAATTCTATATGCCTGCTCCCTCCTTTATATAGGCATAATGTATGTTATACTTTTTTTCAGTAGGTCAAAGTGCAGGGACAATGGTCATGTGCAGTGGCCCAGAACAACCAATGAGGTCTCAGTTTACAGGAAACAAGAATGTAAACTGTGTGCTGATTTGTTGCTGCAGTACACATTGCAGATGACTTGAGGCCATTATGCTTTTCATCATTTTATTTAAGACTGCATGCTAAAAAAACAGAACTCTCAAAGTAGCAATACATCTAGCGATGGGCAGATTTGACCAAGAGACAAATCTCTGTAATCAAGTCTAATTAGAGAGAGATCTGTTGGCTGCCCATACACTGCAGGCCAATTATATTATATTATATTATATTATATTGTATAATAGTCTTCTTAGTTAGAAGGGACCTTTTCTCTACATCTGTGGAACAAGCTAACACCTTCTCAGAATTTTATATGAATCTATATCCCACAAAAATCAGACCCGTTGAGATTGAAATTGGGGACTTCTTGAGGGACCTTGATCTGCCAGTTTTGTCCCCTGAAGCGGTTAAAGAACTTGATGCCCCTATCACAGCCCATTCTATAGAATGGTATGTAAAAAATAAATCTTTAATGATTCCTCACCTTGAATCTTTATATAAGCACATATACAAAACTAGAACCCTCCCAGACTCCATGTATGAGGCTCTCCTAACTCTTATTTTGAAACCTAACAAAGATCTCTCTAAATGTGATGGAGGGCAAGTCTGCCACTCAGTCAACTGTGTGATAAACTTTACATGGTACTTTCTCAGTACCATGGTGACCATGGTTAACGGGCCGAGATTCAGGGTTCAATTCCGGTCCAAAGTGGGAGCCTGAGCAAAGGCTACCACCACACACCCAAGGACTGCAGCAGGCACGGCTAGTGATAAAAAATAACAATACAGGAGGACTCTTTCGAGGCCCTGCTGTATAATGATGAGACGAATATTCTTGAAATCCTTTAACGAGAATCTGTTATGGAGGGCAAGTCTTCCATCCAGTGTTCTCCCCAGAAATTTTTTCCAGCCGGGTGGTATGAAAAAGTAGCCGGGTGGGGCGAGATGAGAGAGTGCAGGACCGGTGCTTCTGTGTGCAATTCTGCTTACAGCATAGGAGGAGGTGAGCCAATGACAGCCGGGTGCTCACCAAAACTAGCCGGGTGGAGCACCCGGCTAAAATAGCCTAGGGAGAACACTGCTTCCATCCATTCAAATGAAAGGTATGCACTGACTGCCAGGTATAATACAATGTGCAGTCCCAGATGCAGTGAAAGGTATGCACAGACTAGACTAATAGTGTGCAGTCACACCCCTTACCATGGCTACAATTACTAGGTAATGCCTAATGATGTTGATCCAGGGATTTTATCTGATTGCCATCTGGAGTCAGGAAGACATTTTTTTTTCCCCCTTTTGGGGCTAATTGACCATGCCTTGTAAGGGTTTTTCGCCTTCCTCTGGATCAACAGGGATATGTGAGGGAGTAGGCTGGTGTTGGTGTTGTACTTTGTTCTCTGGTTGAACTCGATGGATGGATGTCTTTTTCAACCTAAATAACTATGCAACTATGTAAAAGATGCAGTGAAAGGTTAGCACTGACTGGTATATAAAACAGTGTGCAGTCACACAGATGCAGTGAAAGGTATGCAGTGACTGGTATAATACAACGTGCAGTCACAGATGCAGTGAAAGGTATGCAGTAACAGGTATAATACAATGTGCAGTCACAGATGCAGTGAAAGGTATGCCTTGACTGGTATATAAAACAGTGTGCAGTCAAACAGACGCAGTGACTGGTATAATGCAATGTGCAGTCACACAGTTGCAGTGAAAGGTATGCACTGACTGTGCTGGGCCTGGCACAGTATAGCGAGGGCCAGCTGCGACAGACAGGGCTGTATATATGCAGTGTCAGTGACACACACCACACACCACACACCACACACACATACCACACACACACATACCACACACACACATACCACACACACACATACCACACACACACATACCACACACACACACATACCACACACACACACATACCACACACACACACATACCACACACACACACACACCACACACATACCACACACACACACATACCACACACACACACATACCACACACACACACATACCAGACACACATACCACACACACACACATACCACACACACACACATAACACACATACCACACACATAACACACATACCACACACATAACACACATACCACACACATAACACACATACCACACACATAACACACATACCACACACATAACACACATACCACACACATAACACACATACCACACACATAACACACATACCACACACATAACACACATACCACACACATAACACACATAACACACACATAACACACATAACACACACATAACACACACATACCACACACATAACACACACATACAACACACATACAACACACATACAACACACATACCACACACATACCACACACATAACACACACATAACACACACATAACACACACATACCACACACATACCACACACATACCACACACATACCACACACATACCACACACATACCACACACATAACACACACATAACACACACATAACACACACATACCACACACATAACACACACACACACACACATAACACACACACACATAACACACACACCACACACACAACACATCTCAAGAACATTCGCTCTCAAAAGAGCTTTTTTGCGGTGCTTTTCAGAAACCAATATCAGCAAGGAGTAAGCTCACAAGAGCTAATTAACACTTTCCCTATCTCTCCAGCAACCTCTGTCATCTCTCACTAAGCAGGCAGCAGACAGAGTGAGAAAATGGCCGATGCAGCAACGTTTTTATAGGTTGGGGCGGGGGTCCAGGAGGGAGTGCAGCCTTATTGGCTGCCATATGTTTGCTGTAATATAGAGGGTCAAAGTTTAGTCCAATGATGTGGTATAGGGGGCGGGTCGAACTCGCTATGTGTTCGCGGTTGTTTGCCGGCAAACCGTTCGGCCATCTTTACGGTAGTGCCAGCACCTAACACCATCAACATATTGGCTCCAAGGAACCCTGATTCATTGCATTCACCCATCTGCTTATTTTAATATCCACATAATAAACTTAGAGGTTATTTGAAAAAGTCACATCACATTACATTCCTTTTGTAGTGTGTACATATTTCAGAGATATATACATATGGAAAATGGTCAGCAAAGTCTCAAATCAATCTGTCAATATAAAGTGTGGCAAACCTGTATGAGATTGCGGATCTTTATAAATAAGCCCTCTTGTTTCAGTGTGTTTTGGTTTCTAAGGAATTGGACCTTCTTGAACACCTGTCTCGTTACCTTGCTGTCTTTAGCTTTGCTTCATTAAGACGTGTTGGAGTGGAGCTTGGCCTCACGTTGCTATGTAGACACGTGTTATTAGTTTTTGTGTGATGTATTTGAGATGCCTACACAATAGCTTAATAGAGTGGGGGCCTTGTAGTCAGTGGTTGCTATAATGATTTGTCAAAGCTATATTTAGCATCTCTTTAGGGCTTTCTTGCCTAAGTTGAGTTATTTTAAACAGCTCTGTGAATAATTTAAACCTATCCTAAACGGCCGTATCACCCTCACGGTGAATTCTGTACCCTCTGAGTTCTTTATGCTTTTGTTGCTGGATGCAAAATATAAATAGATGAAAATACGATGATATAAGGATCTCACTATAGCTAGTGATGGCTCATCGATATTTTTGCCTAGGAGCTTTGCGTTGTCATTACATACCAATAAATATTTAATAGTGGATCAGTCATTAGCCGCCAAATCACATAATCCCATTCACAATCCTGTTTTCTATTTTCCCCCAATTTAAACAAAACAATCTGCTTAAAGGGACACTTAAGCCAGAAAAAAAAAATGAGTTTTACTCACCTGGGGCTTCTACCAGCCCCCTGCAGCAGTCCTGTGACCTCGCAGCCACTCACTGTTCCTCTGGTCCCCTGCTGCCAGCTAGTTTCGTTTTTGCCGACAGGCCTGTCAGGGCAGGCCACGCGTATCTTTTTCCGCATTCCTGACTGCAATTAGCGCTATTGTGGGGCGAAATGCGTACAAAAATACGCGTTACCGCATTACGCACGCATAGATATGCGTCAACGCTTATTTTTGTACGCGTTGCGCCCCGCAATAGCGCTAATTGCAGTCGGGAATGCGGAAAAAGATACATGTGGCCAGTCCTGACGGGCCTGTCGGCAAAAACGAAACTAGCTGGCAGCGGGGGACCAGAGGAGCAGTGAGTGGCTGCGAGGGCACAGGATTGCTGCAGGGGGCTGGTAGAAGCCCCAGGTGAGTAAAACTCTTTTTTTTTTTTTTTTTTTTCTGGCTTAAGGTTCACTTTAACTCTTCTACTGAAGGAGACCAGTCCAACCCACTGTAGTGAGGCAAACAATATAATTTGGAGGTGGCGAAGATTATAAATTACACTATTAAAAGAACTTGTGCGCAAACTTCTTCTAGAATTGTTCACATAGCAAATACATAGAACACTTCTATTTTATACCATATAACATTGCATTCAGTGAGTGTGCCCAGCTTCATCAGGTAAATAATGGCTGGTATATGCTTAAAGGACACCTGAAGTGAGAGGGATATGAAGGCTTCCATATTTATTTCCTTTTAAGCAATACCAGTTGCCTGGCAGCCCTGCTGATATCTTTAAGGGTGCTTTCACAGTGAGACGTTACAGGCGCACGTTAGAGCAGCCTGTAACGCACCCCACCGCACAGTAATGAAAAATCAATGGGCTGTTCACAGGGCCCACGTTGCGTTACATTGTAAAGCAAGACGTCAAGACAACGTACTGCATGCAGTACTTTATACGCGGCTAAGCCACGTTAGACTGCTTGCACATGCTCAGTAATGTTGGGTAGGAGGGGAGAGCTAATTAATATTCACTGCACTTCGTGACGTGTGCAGTGTTTACTTCCTGGAGCGGCCGCTCTGTGCGGCGATTGGCTTGCAGGACCACGTGATGCCACATGCGTCCAAGAGTACGCATCACGGACGCCAGAGTGAGCTGCACAACGAGACTCGCTCTGACGTCCACATCCAGCACCACCAGGCGCTGCGTTAGGGGCACGGTATGCGACCATAACGTCCCCTAAAATGCAACGTCCTGGTGGGAAAGTAGCCTAACCCACATAAGGTAGATATACCTTATGTGGATTAAAGATAGAGAGTGTGGGCACAAAGGAGGCAGAGATGGAGGTAAGATCCAACTACTTCTATCTATCTATCTATCTATCGATCTATACTCCTAATTTAGATACTAAGCAATTTCAGGGTGCCTCCTACAGTCCTTTTTAGTATTGGTCCAACCCTTCGGGGTAGTGTATTGTACACTACATGTTTCAATAATATAAGTAGAGCGATCAATCAGCATCTGCACTGCAGAACTGGCATACTGAACGGGAACGGTTTAATTTCCCACAAGCTCTGAGGGTGGTTGCAGGAGTGCAAACCACCCTTGTGAGTATAACTTATTATTCTACTTAAACCAGCATACTCACCAGAACGATACTGCACCATTGTGCTCCTGGTCTCTCTTTGTAGAATTGTGGCCATTGTAAGCAACCACCAAGAGTCGTCCCACAGTTCTGCTGATCCCTTTGGCTGTAGTAGTGTCTGTATCATACTTCTGAAACAAGCATGCAGTTGATCTAGTCAGACTTCAGTCCGAATACCTGATCTGCATGCTTTTTCAAGGTCTATGGCTAAAAGTATTAAAGGCAGAGGATCCACAGGGCAGCCAGGCAACTGGTATTGTTTAAAGAGACTCTGAAGCGAGAATAAATCTCGCTTCAGAGCTCATAAATAGCAGGGGCACGTGTGCCCCTGCTAAAACGCCGCTATCCCGCGGCTAAACGGGGGTCCCTTCACCCCCAACCCACCCCCCGCAAAAGTGTGTCGTAGAAAAAGTCGCTGGCTGTCTCTTCCTGGAGGCAGGGCTAACGGCTGCAGCCCTGCCTCCAGTCGCGTCTGTCAGCGGCGCATCGCCGCCTCTCCCCCGCCCCTCTCAGTGAAGGAAGACTGAGAGGGGCGGGGGAGAGGCGGAGATACGCGCTGACAGACGCGCGTGGGGCAGGGCTGCGGCGGTTAGCCCTGCCCCAACCAGGAAGCGCTCCCCCGGTGTATCGAGGGGGATTTGGGGGTGAAGGGACCCCCGTTAAGCCGCGCTATAGCGGCGTTTTAGCAGGGGCACACATGCCCCTGCTATTTATGAGGTCTGAAGCGAGATTTATTCTCGCTTCAGACTCTCTTTAAAAGGAAATAAATCTGGCATCCTCCATATCCCTACCATTTCAGGTGTCCTTTAACCAGAAACATCACACAGATCTGGACAATTTCTCTGAGATTCTCTGTTGTATCTGAAGTTGGGAATATCTGGCTGGTGTTTGTAGAGTTGCATAGTTCTACTTCCAGTGTAGCCTCCGCCTGGCATTGTATACCTGAAAAGGTGGGGCTTGCCCAGGGTAATGTGGTTCTGTAGTGCAAAATAAGTTTTCTTATACTTTTCTATAAAAGGTAAGCATTCCAGTTACTTAGGCAGTTGATCAAATGTTTAACCTCCCTGGCGGAATGATTATTTCCAGATTTTAGGGTCTTTTCTAAATGTTTCAGACCCTAAAACCAGGAAAAAATCATGCCGCCAGAAAGCCAGCAGCAGCCCCTGCTCTAACTCACCTTCCTGGGCTCCAGTGCTACAATTTTCCCTCTGTCCTCCAGGTGGCGCTGCAACTCTGTAGTGAGATAACTGGCGGTGATCTCACCAGAGTGATTAACCCTCCTGGCGGTTTGCTAAAAAATCGCCAGGGGGCAGCAAATCTTTTTTTTTTTATTTTTTATTTTTTTCATGTAGCGAGACAGTCTCGCTACATGATAGCCGCTGCTCAGCGGCATCCCCCCAGCCCCTCCGATCGCCGCCGGCGATCAGGAGATCCCGTTCAAAGAACGGGATCTCCTGGAGGGCTTCCCCCGTCGCCATGGCGACGGGGCGGGATGACGTCATCGACGTCGTGACGTCAAAGGGGATTCCTATCCACCCCATAGAGCTGCCTGGCACTGATTGGCCAGGCAGTGCACGGGGTCTGGGGGGGGGGGCGGCTGCGGCGCGACGGATAGCGGCGGATCGGCGGGTAGCGGCGGCGATCGGGCACTGCACGCAGCTAGCAAAGTGCTAGCTGCGTGCAGCAAAAAAAAAATTATGCAAATCGGCCCAGCGGGGCCTGAGCGGTGCCTTCCGGCGGCATAGCCCGAGCTCAGCTCGGGCTTACCGCCAGGAAGGTTAAGAGGCTCTGTGGAGAGGAAGTAGAATGGGTGCCTGCGTCTGGATCCCCGGGAGGTGAGTAAAAATGCCCGCTGCTCTGCATTGAGCTTCTGGAGGTTAGCCCGAGCGTAGCTCGGGGCTACCGCCAGGGAGGTTGATTTTCTTAAACTTTTTAAATATGAACTATTTAAAGTGTCTACACAGCCCCTTAATTGCACTCACTGGTCTGTGTTGTCTCTCTGACAATGGGCTCTATTCACAAAACTTTCCATAAATGTCTTATCACCTAAGTGATGAAAATAACCTTTCAGCACATTTACAAGCAAAACAATCACTCAAAGTAACTTTAAGCAACAAAGTAAGTTCCTGATTAAATTTATTTCAATATTACTTTTCTTACCTTAATTATATTATATTTTTGCTCTGTGGGAGCTTAAAGTAACAGAGATAAGGTGAAAACAGAGAAAAACAGATGAACAAGTTTTGTGAATCCTACCCAGTGATGGGTAAAATGGTACAATGATAGGCATGTAAACAGCACTGCTAATACAGTATATGAACAGATCATTCAGATCGTTATAAAATTATCTTTTGATTGGATCTTGATGCATGACCCAGAAAGGGCAAGTTGTTACCCGAGGTGACATGAGATAAACCTGTGTATGTACAGTACAAAACATTAATAACTTGGTTGTGCTTGTTTTTTCTCTTCTTCTGCCTGAAATAATGACTCTTCAGGCATACAAGTTTCTCACTCAGGACCCTTGTCAATGATAAATAATTACAGCCATAAACTTTTCTAGAGCAGTGGATAGATAAACCTAACCTTAACCCCCCACCACCACCTCCCTACCCCCACCGCAAATGATGTAACTACAAAAAAAAATACATTTTATAAACAAAGTAATTCGAAAACCATAAATTTAAAAAAGATACATCTAAACAAATTGCAAACAATACATTCAAAAACGATAATTTAAGAAAAACGAAAAATTCTGATTGATTGGACCTGGCGCTACCTATTGAACCCCCAAATTTCTGCTCTTGGGGCCCAGTAGCCGATATTTGCATTAGGGCTTATTATCCATTAGCCGCAGGTGCCCAAATTCCCTGCTTCCACCCCCTATGCCACTGTATGTGTGCGTTTATGTGTACATGCGCTTGTGTGTGTGTGCATGCAGGTTTTTGTGCCTGCGGGTATCAGTCAAGCAGGTTTTCTTAACATATTTTTAGAGAATTGTTTACTTTTATTGGTACCTCTTTCTCTTTAATTATGGATTTTTAAGCCAGGTAAATTTCAACCTCCAAAATCAAATTGTGATAAAGATGAATACACAGAAAAACACAGACAACACACCAGTGTAATTAGAACATAAATGATGGCAAAAACCGTAATGCAGTATATAATTACATGTGATTAAAACGTGTGCTGCTGTATAATTTTAACATAAGTGTTCCTATCAATATACTATGTCAGAGGAAATTGCATATACAAGATACAACAAAAGGTCAATCATTGTATAAATATGGAATAAACCTACAAGTTTGCGAGATGTGATTTGTTAAAGATACAAAAATAATGCAGGAAAAAACTAATTTGTTAACAAAAAAATCCTGTTTTCTAAGGAAATAATTATTTTGCTTTTGGACTCAATGAGATACAAGGTAGCAGCGGAACGACAGTATATTAAAGACTTAACGTGAATGGGAACCGCATTTAAAAAAAATGAGACAGATACGTACCCCAGGAGAGGGAAGGCTCTGGGTCCTATAGATTGAATTTAAAATGTAAAATACACATGTACGTATGCATATGAGATGGTGCATTTTAAAGTAAAACTGAAGCTAGAAAAAAAAGTCATATACTTATGGAGAGGAAAGACTCCGGATTGTATAGACCAGGGGTGTCTACTTCAAATACAAAATGGACTAAAATTGAACACTGGGACCAGGTCGCAGGCCAACCTTAATATCCAGTGGCCACTTCCCTCCCTTATAAAGTTCCCCGGTGTCTAATGGCTCCCACTTTCTTTCCTACACAGTTCCCCGATGTCTAGTGGCCTCACAGCCTCCCCTATACAGTTCCCTGGTGTCGAGTGTCCCCCCTCCCTCCCCCCTTCTCCATACAGTTCTCTGGTGTCCCCTTCCTCCACAATATGGCTACCCTGGTGATGTAGGGCTGCACCTCCAATATAGCTTCCTTGGTGGTCTAGAAGGAGCCAAACAATGTAAAGTGGGGTAATCACTTGAGGGCCAAATTTGATGGCCCTGAGGGCCAGATTTGGCCCCCAGGCCAGAGTTTGACATGTATGTTACAGAGCCTTCTCTGTCTTTCTCAGTCCCTTCATTCCAGTGCTGTCACCCCTATTTTTATGTATTTGACCAACTGGATGAATACACCTTTGGGGACACTCAGAAGGCTTTGGGAGCATTTGGGTCCCTGAGTGCTCCCGTAGATGGGTGACTCCGTACTGCACCTTTTCCCCCGCTCTTGCATGCGCAGTACGGAGCTGCCCATCTGTGGGAGCATTTGGGGACACAAGTGCTAACGAAACCTTCTGAGGGCTCCTGGAGATGGCAAATTAGAACAGTGCTGGAACTAGGACACCTAGATTGGACAGGGAAGGCTCTATATGATCCACAGCCTTCCCTCTCCATAGGGCAACAGTTTTGTTTAAAATACACTATACTGTAAATGTGTCACTTACAGTAGGCATTTTTAACCTGACAGCCTCTTACTAAGTTTTTGGACTAGTCCATCTTTTTGTGGGGGGACGCTTAATACCAACTATTGTTAGGGTAGCTACATAGGCAAAGTCCTTTTCAATGCATTTTACTATGGGATAAGTATACCTCTTATATTCATATGTACACATGTATTTAATTTTAAATTTTTATGTTTTGTAATAGTGACCTTTTACCCAACAGCTCTAGACCTCTTACTGACAGGTTTTGGACTAGTACAGGTACCCATGGGGTACTCTTAAGGTTTCCTTTATTTACAAAAGTAACCTCTGAACAGCAGTGGCACAGTTCACCTGCTACAATAGTGAATAGCCAACAGGCAGGGCTGCTGGCATCTTTGAAAAAAAACAAACAAAAAACAAAAAACAAACAAAAAAAAACATTAAGAATCCCCCATGAGATGTATTAGCACATATTTTTTGTAAGTTTCCTAGGGCTGTCAGGGTAACTAAACCTTCTAAATACACAAGCGAGAACCTAAGTTTGGAGGACACTGAAGGTCTAAAACTTAACTTTTCATAACTGTTGAAACTGCAGGTTGTTAGAAAACATTAGTTGTGATAATGACATAACAGTGGATTGAAGTAATAGTAGCAATAGACCCCCTGTTAAAGGACACCCGAGGAAAAAATAAACTAATCTAATAAACGATTGTATATATCGTCCTTCTCCTAAAAATGACTTTTTAAGATATTCCCCGTTTTTTATTTTATGTTTAACTGTTTTTTTATTGTTTTTGATCAATGACACATTCATTGAAGTAAACCAAAGCTAAAATCTATGAACTATTGACTTTTTATCTCTTTCCTGCTCTCAGAAGCCATTTTCTGCTAGGAAAGTGTTTTAAAGTTGGAATTTCTTATCAGTACGGTCACACTGTAGTAACTTCCTGTCTGAGTCAGGCCTGAGTCAGCCACTTACATACCTAATATTTAACTCTTTCAGGCAGATAAAGAAAAAAAGGAACACAGAATAGTTATTTGTGTGCTAGGCACTGTACATACCCATATCTTTGTCACGTCAGCTCGGGTATCCTTTAATGTCACTGGGGTTTAATCTCACTTAACACTGCAAGACACCAACAGAAAACCCCCTACATGTCTCACCCCCTGAAATTGGGGGCTTCGTCAGGGTTGCATTAAGTGCTCGTGCTGCAGTGCCCTGTGCTTAAGTGCAAAAGTCTATCTATACACACAACATTACATCATATCACACAACAAAATGACAGCCTTTCGGCTCTTATAGCAACCAAAAGGTTAATCAAACCTTCTGTAAGTGTGAGTGACATATGAAAAAGTAATTTACAGTTCATATCACCCTGGGACAAGTGCATTGTGTGTGCATGTGAACATGTTTTTCAAGTTTTTCAACACAGTGGTCCTTCATATGCTGGCTAGTCCATATATAACTCTGCTGCTCCCCTGGTCTCTTTAGAGGTCCATCATAAGCTGAAACACGTGTAAAAAATGCTTATACCTCACCTGTGATCTTGGAACTTAACCACTTGCCGACCAGGGCTTTCTGCACTGATCGGTGCTGCGTGGGCTCTCCAGCCCGCAGCACCGATCAGGAGTGAGCCAGGGCGATCGGACTACCCCCCGTTTTTCCCCACTAGGGGGATGTCCTGCTGGGGGGGTCTGATCGCCGCCAGCTGCAGTTGCTTAGCGGGGGGGCTCTTCAAAAACCCCCTCCGCAGCGTTCTCCGCCGTCCCTCCCGCTCCCTCCCTCTCCCCCCCCCCCCCCCCCCCCCGTGAGCTGCGCAGGATGGATTTCCGTCCTGCGCATTGAAGGATAGGCTTCAGCCTATCATATGCCGGCGATCCCTGGCCAATCAGAGGCCGGGGATCGCCGATCTGCCTTACGGCGCTGCTGCGCAGCAGCGCCGTATGATGTAAACAGCGGGGATTTCTTCCCCGCCTGTTTACATTTTGCCGGCGAGCCGCGATCGGCGGCTCTCCGGCTGTTCACGGAGACACCCTCTGTGAACTGACATGGAAAGGCCGTTCGATCGAGCGGCCGTTTCCATGGTAACCCGCAGACGACCAGTTTACGCCAATCGGCGTTAGCTGGTCGTCAAGAGGTTAATAGCCATGCGCCTCTTCATTTCAGGCTGTAACGCAGGAGAAATGAAAGACAGCATGGATTTTTCTAGCACTAGCATGACAGCTAGGCGATTACAGTTTTTCACTCTAATTAAAGATGTATGACTTGGGGAGTAAATAAACCTCAGTATATGAGAATCTGCAGAGCACAAGCGTTGTTGATGGACAGGGAATAGGTAGCTTCGGTTGCCTGATTGGAATGGATGCGGCAGTGTTGCTGTATCAATCACCATTCCCCAGAATGATCTAGTGTCTAGTCTGCTATATGCTTCTAGCTTTAGTAAATTGGAAGTAGCTGCCTGGGGTTAGGTAGTTTCATGTGATTTAGCACTGACAGTTCAAATTCTAAGTGGCTAAGTCCATAAATTCTTCCTAAACTTAGGGGGTAAGTGATCAACAAAAAACAATCATGGGGACAGGGACTGGTATTAAAAATGCCCTGCGACATGCATTTCCGTGTCAGAAACGCATGCACGAAATCGCAATCGTGCATGTGTTGTGCAGTGTGAATGAGCCTTAAAGTGGATCGGAACGCAGACTTTCTTCTCTGCTTTAAAAGATACACAACAGCATAATCACCTTAAAACATTTGTTACAGCTGATACAAATCCTGAAATAAATCTGCACTGCTTCAACTTCCTGCTTTCATGGAAGCAGACATATTGTTAACATCCTGTGCTTTCAAATGAGCTTATCTGCCGTAGTTACTCCGCCCACTCCCAGCATGTAATTAAACCGATACACCTTTCTCTGTCGCTGGTGGTGAAACGGTGCACAGAGGGACGGAGATAATTAGCACTGCGGGGGTAAAGTGGTTAAGTCTACTTTTTTAAGCTTTTACTGTTTTGTTTTTGCTGAATGACACATTTATTGAAGTATGCCAGAGCTAAACTCTATGAGCTATTGACCCTTTTTATCTATTTCCTGCTCTCAGCAGCCATTTTCTGCTAGAAAAGTGTTTTTTATAGTTGTAATTTCTTATCGGTGAGGGTCACACTGTAGTCTGACTCAATGTTGACAGGAACTGCCACTTACATACCTGATTAACTCTTTCAGGCAGAGAAAGAAAAAAAAAAGGAGCAAGTAGTTATTTGTGTGCTAGGCACTGTACATATACAGGTCTATCTCATCATGTCACATGTCACCTCGAGTATCCTTTAAAACAATACTGCATGTAACTAATTAACATCTTTACACATTTAAACAAAATTCTGGTGGTTTTCCATAACTTAATTGGCTTCTCTGTAACACCATTCTTATAAATACCATCCAAAGAGCCACATAAATACATTCCTGGCACCTGAGAAGGGCAAATCAGTCTAAAGCAGCTGTAAGCAAGATGGATTATATAGTCCTGTAAAATGAATAAGCTACAGGCGTGCAATAAAACCGTAGTTATTGATGTACACCTGGCTTCCAGGGGCATAGCGGAAGGATCTGCATATTTCACTTGCATTACATATTGTATTATGGGTGTTTCTTCTCAATGATATGAATCTGAAATTTGCAAAGGCATTGTTTTAATAAGGGGACACAGTGCACAATATTGAGGTAAATGGATGCACCTCCTTTTCATGTTCATGAAACTCTGGCCTCTACCCTTTAAAGAGAATCTGTATTGTTAAAATCGCACAAAAGTAAACATACCCGTGCGTTAGGGGACATCTCCTATTACCCTCTGTCACAATTTCGCCGCTCCTCGCCGCATTAAAAGTGGTTAAAAACCGTTTTAAAAAGTTTGTTTATAAACAAACAAAATGGCCACCAAAACAGGAAGTAGGTTGATGTACTGTATGTCCACACATAGAAAATACAACCATACACAAGCAGGCTGTATACAGCCTTCCTCTTGAATCTCAAGAGATCATTTGTGTGTTTCTTTCTCCCTGCAGTTCTCATGCACTGAAGTTTCAGGCTGCTCTTTTTTCTCCTGCAAACAGCTTTGCCCTTGTCTGTAATTCTTCAGTATGTGAAAGCCCAGCCAGCTCAGAGGACGATTTATCCAGCTTGTAAAAGATAAGAGAGAAGAGAGAAGCTGCTCTAATCTAAATAATACACAGGCAGTGTGCATAGAGGGGCTTGGAAGCGGGAATTCATAGCAGAACCACAACACTGAAGAACTTGGCAGCCTTCCAGACACAGGCTGACAAGTCTGACAAGGGAAAGATACATTGATTTATTACAGAGACTGTGAAAGCAGAAAGTGCTGCAGTAAGCCAGAACACATTGGAATAGCTTTTGGAACTTGTAGGATGATAAAAAACAGGATGCAATTTTTGTTACGGAGTCTCTTTAAAGAGAATCTGTACTGTCTATCTACCTATCTATCTCATGTTACATACATCCTGCAATCCAGTCTGGGATTCTCAGTTTCTCCGCATGCGACAGGCAGCTCCCTTCCCCCTCCGCTTCACAAACTGCATCACACAGACCAGCTGAAACTGAGAGCAGAGAGTGAGGAGTAAACAAAGCACACAGAGCCTGCAGGGGGCGTGCATAACTTGTATTCGTTACAACAGAGGCAGCCCATTCCTCCCTGGGTCGATAAAGCTTGACAAAGAAAAGATTAGATATATTACTGAGATATATATATATATATATATATATATATATATATATATATATATATATATATATATATATATATATATATATATATATATATATATATATATATATATATATATATTATATTATATATTACTGAGACAGTGCAGCTAGAAAAGGCTGCAGTAATCCAGACCACATTAGAATAGGTATAGGAACTTACAGTGGCTTGCAAAAGTATTCGGCCCCCTTTGAAGTTTTCCACATTTTGTCACATTACTGCCACAAACCTGAATCAATTTTATTGGTATTCCATGTGAAAGACCAATACAAAGTAGGGTACACGTGAAAAGTGGATCGAAAATCATACATGATTCCAAACATTTTTTTTACAAATAAATAACTGCAAAGTGGGGTGTGTGTAATTATTCGGCCCTCTGAGTCGACACTTTGTAGAACCACCTTTTGCTGCAATTACAGCTGCCAGTCTTTTAGGGTATGTCTCTACCAGCTTTGCACATCTAGAGACTGAAATCTTTGCCCATTCTTCTTTGCAAAAGAGCTCCAGCTCAGTCAGATCAGATGGACAGTTTGTAAACAGCAGTTTTCAGATCTTGCCACAGATTCTCGATTGGATTTAGATCTGGACTTTGACTGGGCCATTCTAACACATGAATATGTTTTGTTTTAAACCAATTCATTGTTGCCCTGGCTTTATGTTTAGGGTCATTGTTCTGCTGGAAGGTGAACCTCCGCCCCAGTCTCAAGTCTTTTGCAGACCTGTATTTGCCTCCATCCATCTTCCCATCAACTCTGACCAGCTTCCCTGTCCCTGCTGAAGAGAAGCACCCCCAGAGCATGATGCTGCCACCACCATATTTGACAGGGGAGATGGTGCATTCTGAGTGGTGTGCAGTGTTCGTTTTCCGCCACACATAGCGTTTTGCATTTTGGCCAAAAAGTTGCATTTTGGTCTCATCTGACCAGGGCACCTTCTTCCACATGGTTGCTGTGTCCCCCACATGGCTTGTGGCAAACTGCAAATGGGACTTCTTATGCTTTTCTGTTAACAATGGCTTTCTTCTTGCCACTCTTCCATAAAGGGCAACTTTGTGCAGTGCATGACTAATAGTTGTCCTATGGACAGATTCCCCCACCTGAGCTGTAGATCTCTGCAGCTTGTCCAGAGTCACCATGGGCATGGGCATCCGCACATACGGCAAAACCGGGCATCTGCCCGAGCCTGGCCGCCCGCTGCCCCCCCCTGGCCACGTGCCCGTTCAGCCAGAAGGAGGGGAGCAGCGCAGAGAAGAGAGAGAGCTATGGGCACAGTGGGGAAGGGCGGACATCTCCCCCCCCCTTCCCTCACCTTAGGGGGCTCTCTCTCCCTCGCTGTCCCCTCCGGAATGAAGTGTGCAGCGGCTGGGCAGCGGGCGGAACTTACCACGTCTCGCTCCTGCGCCGGAAGTTCTGGTGCCGCACTCTGGTCTGGATCAGACCAGAGTAGCGGCTAATCCATCCGGCGCGTGCGACGAGAGGAGGTAAGTTCCGCCCGCTGCCTAGCCACTGCACACTTCATTCAGGACTCCGGAGGGGAGAGCGAGAGAGGGAGAGAGAGCCCCCTAAGGTGAGTGCCCATAGCTCTCCCTCTTCTCTGCGCTGCTCCCCTCCTGCTGGGGCACACATGGCCAATTTTTCTGGGGACATATACCCCTGCCTACATATACTGGGACATATCCCCATGGCTACATATACTGGGACATATACCCCTGGGACATATACCCCTGCCTACATATACTGGGACATATACCCCCTGCCTACATATACTGGGACATATACCCCTGGCTACATATACTGGGACATATACCCCTGCCTACATATACTGGGACATATACCCCTGCCTACATATACTGGGACATATCCCCCTGGCTACATATACTGGGACATATCCCCCTGGCTACATATACTGGGACATATACCCCCTGCCTACATATACTGGGACATATACCCCCTGCCTACATATACTGGGACATATCCCCCTGGCTACATATACTGGGACATATCCCCCTGGCTACATATACTGGGACATATACCCCTGCCTACATATACTGGGACATATACCCCTGCCTACATATACTGGGACATATACCACTGCCTACATATACTGGGACATATCCCACTGGCTACATATACTGGGACATATACCCCCTGCCTACATATACTGGGACATATACCCCTGCCTACATATACTGGGACATATCCCCCTGGCTACATATACTGGGACATATCCCCCTGGCTACACATACTGGGACAAATACCCCCTGCCTACATATACTGAGACACATACCCCTGCCTACATATACTGGGACATATACCCCTGCCTACATATACTGGGACATATCCCCCTGGCTACTTTTTCTGGGGACATATACCCTTGCCTACATATACTGGGACATATCCCCCTGGCTACATATACTGGGACATATACCCCCTGCCTACATATACTGGGACATATACCCCCTGCCTACATATACTGGGACATATCCCCCTGGCTACATATACTGGGACATATCCCCCTGGCTACATATACTGGGACATATACCCCTGCCTACATATACTGGGACATATACCCCTGCCTACATATACTAGGACATATCCCCCTGGCTACATATACTGGGACATATCCCCCTGGCTACATATACTGGGACATATACCCCCTGCCTACATATACTGGGACATATACCCCCTGCCTACATATACTGGGACATATCCCCCTGGCTACATATACTGGGACATATACCCCTGCCTACATATACTGGGGACATATACCCCTGCCTACATATACTGGGCACATATACCCCTGCCTACATATACTGGGCACATATACCCCTGACTACATATACTGGGCACATATACCCCTGGCTACCTGTTCTGGGGACATCTCTACCCCTGGCAACCAGTTCTGGGGACATCTATACCGCTGGTCACCTATTCTGGGGACACGTATAGACCTGGGGCTACCTATTTTTGGGGAACCACTGCTGTCAGATTGAGTGTATTTTGGGGAACTGCTGCCAGGTGAGAGGTGTCTACATATTAAGGGGGCATTCTGCCTATTTATGTGAAAAGCTGTCTATTTATGTGCCTCATGACTGCTGAATTTGTCTTGTTGCGGCCTCATGGTTACTGACTTTGTCTTGTTGGGGGCCTCATGATTTGTTGGGAGCCTCAAGATTGCTGAATTTGTCTTGTTGGGGGCCTCATGAATGCTGAATTTGTCTTGTTGGGGGCCTCATGATTGCTGAATTTGTCTTGTTGGGGGCCTCATGATTGCTGAGTTGGTCATGTTGGGGGCCTCATGATTGCTGAATTTGTCTTGATGGGGGGGGGGGGCCTCATGATTGCTGAATTTGTCTTGTTGGGGGTCACATTATTGCTAACTGCGAGACTATGGAAAAAGCTGAATCATCATCATATGAGACAATAGCATTAAACCTACTTTTTACACTTTTTAAAACAGAAAATGAAACTGGGAGGTTCTAAAAAAAATGAATAATTTTTTCAGGAGTACGACGGATGAAATTGTTTATCTTCACAGTTTATTTTCAACTTAATTTTCCATAATGTTCATGTATGAGTTGAAACGTTTGTATTTAGTTTAAATTGCTGTTGGCACTTTGTGATAGTAAAGTGACTTTGCAGTTTGGACACTCGACCTCCAAAAGGTTCGCCACCACTGTCCTAATCTAATGTCCCACCATTGCTTAGTTCATGTAAACTTGTCTCCAACCACGACCTCACCCACATTGTGGTTCATGACCACACCCATTTTTCGGTAGCTCCATTTTTTGGCGCATGCAACACCAGCCCAGATTTGCGGCGCGGCGCGCTACGCGCGCCGCCCCACTTTTTTCTCCCCACTTTTTGCCCCCCCCTGGAACATTTTCTGCGGACGCCCATGACCATGGGTCTCTTGATTGCATTTCTGATCACCGCACTCCTTGTTCGGCCTGTGAGTATAGGTGGACGGCCTTGTCTTGGTAGGTTTACAGTTGTGCCATACTCCTTCCATTTCTGAATGATCGCTTGAACAGTGCTCCTTGGGATGTTCAAGGCTTTGGAAATCTTTTTGTAGCCTAAGCCTGCTTTAAATTTCTCAATAACTTTATCCCTGACCTGTCTGGTGTGTTCTTTGGACTTCATGGTGTTGTTGCTCCCAATATTCTCGTAGACAACCTCTGAGGCCCATCACAGAGCAGCTGTATTTGTACTGACATTAGATTACACACAGGTGCACTCTATTTAGTCATTAGCACTCTTCAGGCAATGTCTATGGGCAACTGACTGCACTCAGACCAAAGGGGGCTGAATAATTACGCACACCCCACTTTGCAGTTATTGATTTGTAAAAAATGTTTGGAATCATGTATGAATTTCGTTCCACTTCTCACGTGTACACCACTTTGTATTGGTCTTTCACGTGGAATTCCAATAAAATTGATTCATGTTTGTGCCAGTAATGTGACAAAATGTTAAAAACTTCAAAGGGGCCGAATACTTTTGCAAGCCACTGTATATGATAGAAGAAATAAGGCTGAAAATGTTGTCAGTCTCTTTAAATCTGAGACCAGAGCTGTTTTACTGGTTGCCTGGCAAAACTCTTGTTGCAAAACGTCCGCTTGCTCTGTTCCATGGACGGGTACCAAAAGGTCCTGGAATGCAGAGCAGCAGCACAACAATTGCAGCCCCACCCATGACTAGCTGTAATAAAAGCCCGGACGATGGGAAGTAATACACACTCCAGCCGCATCAACCGGAACTTCATTACCGATCGCCTCGGTGTGGGAGGTTTGCAGCCGGAGCTGCTGGAATGAAAACCGGGAGTGATGCTGGAGGACAGGAGAGGGTAAAATTACTTTTCAGGTGAGAACATTTATTTTTTTGAATTCAGGTGCACCCTCCACAGACCTCAAGGCAATAATTTCGGTGGGGGGATACTCATTTTAAGGCCTCGTTCACATCTGCTGCGCTGAGAAACATGTGAAAGTGCATGGTAAGAAACCCAAGCGCTTGTGCACGCTTTAGAACACGTTTCTGTGTTGCACTGCGCTTCTTTAGGGCCCGTTTCCACTATTGCGAATCTGCATGCCTTTCCTGCATACAGATTCGCATAGCCAATACAAGTGGATGGGCCTGTTTCCACTTGTCAGCGTTTTTCTGTGCAGTATTTTTCTGCACGGCAGAGCCCTCAGAATTCGCCTGCGTGTGGAATGCATGTGAATCGCCGCTAATGTATTTAATAGGGAAATCGCCTGCGGCTTTGGTATGCGAATTTTCATGCGAATTCGCATGGAAATCAATGGAAAAGCACACCGGCACTGCCATGGTCAAATTCGCATACAGTGTCATCCATGCGAATGTTCATGCAAATTCGCATGAAAATTCTCATACAACCGCATGCGAAATTCGCATCCGCATGTGAATTTTTACCGCGGCGATTTGCACCGCACGAGTGGAAACAAGCCCTTAAAGCATGTTTTGCTTATTGTAGCAGTTGTCAATAAAGCTTTGTTTTTATATGTAAATGTATTTTTTTCCCAATTGGGGGTAAAAAACGCATGCGCTTGTATGCACTTATATGCCCTAAAAAGGCGCACCCATTCACTTGCATTGATGTGGGCTTTACAGCTCAATGCACAGAAATGCATGCAACCCTACGTTTTTGTAACGTTGCTCAGCGCAGCGCATAGATGTGAACCAGCTACATTTAATTACATGGGAAAATCAATACCTTGCTGAACGCACAGAGCAATGCACTGTGAAAAGCGCACAGAAACATCCCTAGTGTGAACGAGGCCTAAAAGGAACTGTTCCTAATGGATTTTAAGCTTGCAAGGGCAGGGCTCTCTCACCCTTTAGTATCTTGGAATTTGTTACACATTTATTCATATTCATGTTGTCACTGTAATTCCCAATTCTGTATTTTGTACCGATTCTGTAATTCATATATTGATGTATACCACTGTCTGTATTATTTTATACCCCATGTTTGTTTCTTACAGCGTCACAAAATTTGTTGGTGCTTTATAAATTAATAACTGGTTTTTGGTGGGAAAATGCCTTCTAATGTGTATTTTTTGTTTTGGAGGGGGGGGGGGGGGGGCTAAAGTCTTAATCAACACTGCCTAATTTAGTATTTTCTGGGGTCAACTCTGCATAATTACGTTTTTTTTGGAGGAAGGAACTCTGCCTGGTTATGTGTTTTGAGGGAAACAAGTGAATTCGCTTGTCATATCTGTCCTTTTTTGAACTGTACAATTTTACTCACTATTGTTACTGTAAGAACTAAAGATATTGTAGCTGCTCTCCACACCTTGTAGTTTTAAAAACAAAAATTGGTCCACCATGTCCATGAAGCTGGAAAGCATTGTCCTACTCGTTGACCTCTTATGTTAGCTGTCTTCTCACCTCACCTGGTGCTTTCTCTAACTGATAAACCGAGCCTAGCCTTAAAGGGACTCTGAAGTGATATGTGCCATGTTGAGATAAACTTGTGTAACTATAGTACTAATCCTACTTAGGACTTGCCTGACTTCCCTTTGTATTTTTTTTCCACTTCTACTACTGTGAATTTTTGAGTTTCCATGTATAGAAACTAGCAAATGATTATAGCACTCCTTTTCCAAAATATAAAAATGGGCTGCAAGGAGACAAGTGGAAGAGCACCCCTACTTTAACTCAAAAATGTTGAAATAATTTATAAACTGGAACTCCTGTGCACTCAGAATAAAAAAAGCTTTATTGAAAATGTATCATACCAAGCATTCAATTAATGCACAATTAAATCCTCATACACAAAGGCCACCCACTAACCCCACAATCAATCTCCCAACATCACACATCCAACCAATTCAGCAACAATCTGCACCCAACACTCCATACACTGCAAGATCTTACCTCAATATGGTTGGTCAGTGACCCTGAGATATCTCAATCATGGATAAGCAGCAAATGGCCATTCATGTATTCAATAAAAAAAACTTCTGCAGACAATCTAAAATTATGTATAAAAGTATATGCAAAAATATGCGCAATTAAAAAATCAACATTCCTTCCCAAAAAAATCTTCTGCCTCAGCATGGGCTTTAAAGGGACTCCGTGCAGTGCAAAAACTATGGAAAGATGCATCTAATTTTAAAGCTCTCTTTCTCCTCTTTCCAATGATATATAAACCTCCACCCTACGCATTTGAGTTTTCACTATTTTCGCGATTGAAATTGCCGCGGCCGCAATTTCAATCGCAAAAATAGAGAAAACTAAAAAGCGTTGGGCGACTATTTAGGTGTCGCCAGAAAGAGGAGAAAGAGAGCTTTAAAATGATATCCACCTTTCCATAGTTACATTGTACTACACAGGGCGACTTTTTTTCCTAAAGTCAGCAGCTCCATTCTGCTGATAGAGCTGCTGACACTGGGGAAAGTGTCGGCCTGTGTAATACAAGTAACTATGGAAAGATGGATATCATTTTAAAGCTCTTTCTTCTCTTTCTGGCGACACCTAAATCGTCGCTCTACACCTTTTAGTTTTCTCTATTTCCGCGATTCAAATCGCGGCCGCGGCAATTTCAATCGCGAAAATAGCGAAAACTAAAAGGCATAGGGCGGTGGTTTATATATCATTGGAAAGAGGAGAAAGAGAGCTTTAAAATGATATGCATCTTTCCATAGTTTCTGTACTGCTCGGAGTCCCTTTAAAATGAATATTAACCACTCCTTCAATAAGTCTATTACTCTTGCTTAGCATTCCAGCATTTTGGTATCAATTGCTCCCATTGGAATCAAACAGCGGGTTGCAAGCAGTATTCATAAGTCAATCTTGAAATGGCTGTATTACCTCATACAACATCAAATCCTGTGAGTGTTCAATAGCATGAGAAACAGGCACTCAGGCCTGGTGCACACCAAAAACCGCTAGCAGATCCGCAAAATGCTAGCAGATTTTGAAACGCTTTTTCTTATTTTTCTGCAGCGTTTCAGCTAGCGTTTTGCGGTTTTGGAAGCGGGTTTGGTGTAGTAGATTTCATGTATTGTTACAGTAAAGCTGTTACTGAACAGCTACTGTAACAAAAAAAACGCCTGGCAAACCGCTCTGAAGTGCCGTTTTTCAGAGCGGTTTGCGGTTTTCCTATACTTAACATTGAGGCAGAAATGCATCCGCAATCCAAAATCCGCAGCAGCCCGGGAGTATGCGTTTCTGCAAAACGCCTCCCGCTCTGGTGTGCACCAGCCCATTGAAATACATTACCCAAGCGGATCCGCACCCGCAAGCAGATCGCAAACCGCAGCGGAAACGCTCCGGTGTGCACTAGGCCTTAGTGATTCCGTGTTTTGAAAGGGGGAGGAAAGCCGGGATAAGTTATTTCATACCATTTGTAGGATCAAAGGGACAGGCGTAGAGCAGTGTTGTGTGGCCCCAGAGTACTTCAGCCTGACTGCGGCCTTCATTCAGTACAGATTGCTTTTTGAATAACAATTTTTCCAGTTCAACTGGCATCTATTTTCTGGAGCAATAACCTTTCTCTTTTTTTTTTTTTTTTTTAACACTAAAATAGAACATACATTGGCCACCTCCAACCTACCCATTACCAAAGGAGGAGGAGAAAGTTGTCATACATGCAAGATGCGTGCAAGAATGTTCTGAAAGTTTGCTGGAAATCCACACATGAAAATTGTCACATGGAAAATGCAAACCTTAAGTGGAAATTGGCCTAAAGGGTATCTTGTAGATCTGCATTCTTCAACCTGGTGATGGCAACAGTCATACCATGTATGCATTTATTTATTTATAGTGTGAAGCTTGTATTACTGCTGTGCTGGACTTCTTGTGTTGCTAGGTATAATATCTTGTGGATCAGACTCATTACGTTTTTTTTTTTTTTTGTTTTTTTTTTTTTACTCCAAATAATTGCATTTTGACAGAATAATGGATGTTTTTCAAAATGGAAATGGACTTCATTAGAATAGATATTTGAAAAGTTCTCGGGTAAGGGTAAAAATGCTTTCCTCAGTTGTCTATTAATTACCGACCTTAACTCTTTGTCTTTGTCCATGTGTGCCTGGATAACTATACCATGGAGGAATGAATCATTGACTGAACATATTCCACTAATTGCTGACCTTGTTTGGTGCTGTAAACTGACCCCCTTATTACTTCCCTAGTGATACATCACCAACACCGCTGCATTAACTGTCCAAGACGTCCTTCACAGGCAGTTGCCGTGGTATTCTGACGTGAATGTTAGCAAGGATGACACTTCCATTAATGCCCCTAGTGGCACGTGCATAGAGAAGAATTTCAAGCAGCTGTCTCATGCTTACAGATCTTGTCCCTGCTGTGCTGGAGGTCACTAGTGTGCAAGTAAATAATCTGATTGGTGGAGTTGTATGGATATTCTACTGATTGGTGGAGTTGTATGGATATTCTACTGATTGGTGGAGTTGTCTGGAAATTCTACTGATTGGTGGAGTTGTATGGGAATTCTACTGTTTGGTGGAGTTGTATGGAAATTCTACTGGTTGGTGGAGTTGTATGGATATTCTACTGATTGGTGGAGTTGTATGGAAATTCTACTGATTGGTGGAGTTGTATGGATCTTCACAGGCTATATGGTACTTAGCGGACAACTGCCGTGAGGAGAATATGGAGACTGACATATTTATTTCCTGTTAATCAATACTAGTTGCCTGGCAGCCCTCCTGATCTATTTAGCTGCAGTAGTGTTTGACTCACCGAGGAACAAGCATGCAGCTAATCTTGTCAGATCTGGCAATAATGCCAGAAACGGCTGTTCTGCTGCATGCTTGTTCCGAGTCTATGGCTAAAAGTATTGGAGGCAGAGGATCAGCAAGATTACCAGGCATCTGGTATTGTGTAAAAGGAAATACATACTGTATGATAGCCTCCATATCCCTCTCACTTCAGGTATACTTTAACACTTCTGCAAAGGATGCTGTCTGGAGTACATATGAAATTGCCGCCGGGAGACTTGGGCACAGGATACAGCCGGTATATGGCTTATCCTGCTGCTGCACAAGTCCCGGCGGCATTCATTACTATTCCCCCTCCAGGTCAACGTGGATGGTGGGGAATGATGTAATTCGGCTTCCAGCTATTGCTGGCGGGCAAATTAGTGTTTTAAAAGTAACTTCAGCTCCGTCTTCTGACTGTGCGCCGCTATAGCCGTAATTCCTATTACGGGCTATGGTGGCGCCGGCTGCACCCAAATCTCCAAGGATACAGCGTGTTTGGCTGTCTGGGCCTGGTGCTATAACAGTCTTGTTTGTTTGCTTGCATATAATCCTATTGTCCCTCATTTAGGCTTGGTACAGATTTAAAGGGAATCTGAAGTGAAAATAAAGTTATGAGAGAATGATTTGTATGTGTAGTACAGCTAAGTAGAAGCAGTAGAGTTGTACCGTGTTAGCCATCAGTAAAAGCAAGGAGTTTTGAATCAGGATGATACCATTTATTGGCTAACTTAGAGATGAATAAACAGTGAGCTTTCGGCTTATACTGTTTATTCATCTCTAAGTTAGCCAATAAATGGTATCATCCTGATTCAAAACTCTTTGCTAGTACAGCTAAGAAATAGAACATTAATAGCAAAGATATGAGTCTAATAATGTTCCCAGTACAGGAAAAGTTAAGAATCTTACATTGTTATCTATGCAAAAGAACTTCTCTGAACCCTGACTAATTTAGTCAGAGAGCAGTGCTATTTTCTGAAGCACTTATCTCAACCTGTCTCTCACTGTTTATTTTTTGTTTTAAAGGACCTCCAAGGTGAATGTACAAATCTATTTATTACTCACCTGGGGCTTCTTCCAGCCCCGAGCAGGAATCTCAGTCCCTCTCCACAGCCCCGGTCCTCTTCGGAGTACCCGCTGGCTGCCCGCAATGATGTTGACCCGCCGCTGGGGTCGGCTCTTCTGCGCCTGCGTGTCCACATCATGTGGCACTTACTGCGTCTTTGCAAAACTACTGCGAAGGCGCAGTGTGTACTAGATGACTTTCTCATGCAGGCACAAGTGCTTCGCAAGCGCAGAAGAGCCACCGGTGGGTCACCATCATTGGAGGCGGCCAGCGGGAACACACAAAAAGGGCTGCGGTGAGGGACAGAGACTGCTGCTCAGGGCTGGAAGAAGCCCCAGGTATAAAATATAGATTTAGGTCACCTTGGAAGTCCTTTAAGGTTTTTCTGCCAGGAAGTTCAAAGGGTCATTAGCTCTGCCTCTGCTCTGTTTCCTCATTTAAAATGCAGAATGTAATTTGTAAACTGTAAATATTAGAGAATGATCCAGTGTTATAGAAAAACAGCTTTGTAACTGGAAGTAAAAATGACTTTTTTTTATTTGCTACTAATGTTCTATTAATTATCCCTACTACACACACATTATATCATAATTTTCTTCAGTGTTACTTTAAAGTCTATTTCCAACAATTTTTTGTATTCCTTGCTCTCTTACAGATTTGCCCTCCACCCCCCAAAATCCAGGCATACTTACCTAAAAGTGGTTGTCAGCTTCAGGGGTTCACATAACTGCGGTACAAAGGGGGTATAATCCACAAGATGCCCCTTCACTATGGATAAACCAGGATTAGTATATAATTTTTTCCCCTGGTTTTTGTCCTCTATACCTAGGTGCGTCTTATGGTCAGAAAAATACGGTAGTTCCCAGATTAACAAAGACGTGAAGAAGTGAGCAGGCAGGAGGGGATTGCTTAGGAGGACGACAGCCCAATCCAATTCACTTTTTCTCCTAAGTTTTCTTCTAGGAGATCATTTTTAATCTTCTGTTTAAATAACTTTTGTTCTCTGCTGTTAAAAAAGCACTATCAAAATGATTTGCTGGCTGCTGGCTTAAAAGGTATTTCAGTTATATTGTGAAAATAACACCGAAGGGCCCTTTTACACTCAATCAGTTGGCACGCGTTAGTGTGCGTTAGTACGCGTTTTTTCCATAGCAGTGCATTGGGAAGAAGATATCCGTTAAAACGCGTTAAGTGTGAAAGGTTCCATAGGAAAACATGGGACTTACTTTGAAAATCAGTTTTCTTTCAGTTTTAACTGAGAGCAACTGAATAAGTGTAAAAGGACCCTCAGGGCTGGAACCCACAAGGGCGGTTTTTTGAGCATTTTGGCAGCGCTGCGATACGCTAGCGTTTTGCCAAAACGCTCAGCTGATGTTAATGGATGGGGCAACTTCCACAGGAGCGTTTGCGTTTCTGGGAAATGCAAACGCAGGACCTGCAGCATTTTGGGAGCGTTAGCGCTTCAATGTAAAGTATTGAAATGCTAGCAGAAACGCTCAGCAAAACCTAAACTGAGCGGTTTTGCTACCGTTTTGCGGTTCAGCACACTGTAACAAAATTAAAAATAATTCACAGGACCAATCAGGATAAAAACGCGAAACGCAAAACGCTACACAACCGCTAAGCAAAAAAATACACTGTTGCAAAACGCGACCGAAAACGCGCATGAATCCGCTTGCAAACCGCTCAGACAAAACGCTAGCGGTTGCGTTTTGCGTTTGCGGATTTCAGTGGGTTCCAGGCCTCAGAGAAAAAGTTAATTGATCCGGTCCAAAGATCTACAAGTGATGCCTGTGTCTGCACTTGGGCTTTTAACTACAGCCTGCATCAATGATGCTTTTATTAGTTTGCGAACAAATGACAATCTTCATGATGGATAGTTCGGACGTTCCATGGACTAATTAGTATATCCCGGTGGCCTAATTGTTATGATGCATTTGTAATGTAGAAGGTCCATAAGCAGTTCATCAGCACTGAATGATCTGTCAGAAGTTGTTGGTGTTTATTGATACTGCTTTCATAGCACAATAACTAGTAATACATGTGCAATTACATCAATGTAGGGTAGGAAGCAACCTCATTAACTGAAAGATAATTGGATACAATTTTGTTCATTTACATAGCTGAGTGAATGTGTGGGGAGTTTGGGAGAGGCATTCTTATGGAGTAGTCTTCATTCACATTTTTAGTGTGGAGTGTTTGAGGCGCCACACGCTGGCTTGATGTGGTACATAAATTCAACAAGGTTTCCTGTTAACCAATTAAAAAATATTAAAATCCACTAACCATAGGAGCTGCCTGGAAGTCAACAAATGTTTCATTTGAACACGTTCAAAACAAACCTGGAAGAATATTATGTTTGCAAAAATTAAGAGCAAGAGTGAAAGACAAGATGGATAAGTTAGATCAAATCTGGTCCCCATTCATTGATTACCTCATGGGTCAGAAAAGAAGCACCTTGATTAGAAACCTGTTGGCCAAGAGACCTGCCTATAAAGCACTGAGACCCCTGACTCAAACTCCTCTAGCATCCATTGAGCAAGTCACTCTAGTAAGTTCTCACCCTTCTTTTCTCTCTCCACTCCTTCCTCCTGTTTCTGCTTCTCCTCCTAGTTATAAGTCTCTCCCCCTCCCTATTTTTTGACTTCCCTTCTTATATTCCTCGATTTGTTATTGCATAACCCAATACCCTGACTTAAGCGTCCCCTAATTACTAGGTCTACCATCAGACCTTCACTTGGGTTACTATAAATATATTTAGGGATGCTTTGTTATAATGTTGTGTTAATATTGTGAAAAATGCTGTCTGTGGAGACCACCATAGCTGAAAACAACCTCTTGAATTGTAAAACTATTATGGTGAGCGTCAAACCATAAATAGTCAGAGACCCCCTGCCTAACCTATTACCTACCCAGAGTTAGGTATGTAAACCTTCACTTTGCTGGAACAAGGTTCCAACGGCAAAATAGTGAGTAGAAAGGCCCCCACCCTACCCCATTGGGTTTAGCAAATGGGTGGTTGGAGACTCCCTTTTCAACATCCCAAATAGCTTTACTGTTCTAATATATTGTATACTCAACGGTTACCATTTGCACTGTGCTCTCCATACTCCACACTTTTTTTTTTTTTTTAGACATGGTTAGAAACTTTCTAAGATGATGTGCAAAGTCTTCTTTATAGTAGCAATTTTGTTGTTATGGTTTATTTTACCACGTTATATTATGCACTCTAAAATGCTATATTTAACACCGTTTACACATCACCCTAATCACTCCTTCATTGAAAAACAATTAAGCATTCATCTACATTAATTATTTAGTCCTGCAGAGCTTTATAACACAATATGTGGTGAATCCTCTGCCTGCAAAGCTTTGCACAATAAGGTCTGTTTGTTCTATCTAAACTCCAGTTGGTTGTAAAGGCACACATGCCATATTTTCACAAATGACGGGTCCGTCAGACCCTCCCACTGGGCGGACGTTCTGCCGACAGTAGGAAGTGTGTACAGTCTGTCGGCAGACTGATGAGACCGCTTTTGACAGATCTGCTGATATGGACACAGTAATGACCGATGTAGAAAAATGATACATTTTACATTGTTCTTTTGTACATCTCCCAATGTTCCCTACTTTAGTGGTGGCATCCTGACTTGACAAAGACACTGGTCATTATTACTTGGCACACGAAGCTTGCCTGGACTCCAGACCTACAACGTATCCTTGTTGATGTCCCCCGCTGGCCATGGTTGATGTCCAAGGAGTGGAACATTGGGCATGTGAGATACACTTGCAAATATTTGCGATCTTGTACGTGCATTTCTTTTGCCGTTTGCAAACTGAATTAAAGGTATTGCACCATAGATGCGCTCTCATCTCTCTCCTTTTTATAATACAGACACCAGTCAAATCTGACCACTCAGGGCCCATTTCCTTATACCGCGCTTTCATGCAGGGACAGCATAGACTGCACTGTCTGCCGTTTCCATTAATGCACGGACGATTCACAGCTCACAAGCCCCGCCCCCCGCCGGGAGTGACTCGCAGCGCAGAGCCATGGGGCTGTGCGCTGCATGGAAACAAGCCCTGGGAGAGCTGCTTTGGACGCTACCTTTCCTTAATGGTTCAATTTGGACAGTACATTCTTTAGTCTTGCTTGTAACCTGGAGTGTACATATATTTGTCTACACAGTATTATCTAGGCGTCTGCCTTTTGTTGCAGGCAGCTGTGTGTATCTGAGAGCTCCTATTGCTGGACAGTTCCTGGGCAACGAAGCTGCAATCATTGCTTATAGTAGACAAATAACATTTATTTTGGGCTTTTCTCCTGGTGGACCTAAAGCGCTTGAGCTGCAGCCACTAGGCACGCTCTATAGGCAGTAGCAGTGTTAAGGAGCCTTGCCCAAGTATTCCTCCATGGATAGGTGCTGGCTTACTGAACAGCCGAGATTTTAACCCAGGTCTCCTGTGTCAGAGGCAGAGCCCTTAACTATTACACCATTCAGCCACAAGTAGCTGTGTCAGCTCTGCTCGCCGTTCCACTGGAACATGAACATGGTTAGACAATTTGTATAGCAAAAGGATCAGCACACTCAGCAGTATATTGCAAAACTTTAAACTCTTTTAATACAAAAAGTTTCCATAAATACACTTCGTGTACAAGGACCAGCAACTTGCAGTAGACAGGCACCAAAGACGCCCAAAGTCCATCAAATGCCTGCTGGCCAACTTGTATAAAAAGCCTGTGGGGGAATAGAGTCCAAGATCCACACTTCCCAGAAAACATGTGTCTCAAAACAAGGCGACAAACGCTGGCCTAATGCTGTTTCGGGCAGCAGCCCGTCTTCAAGCCGATAAATGTGCACATGGAACATGGTTAGATACAGCTATACATTTACCAATTTTCTACAAAGAAGCTCATTAATCTGGTAACACTAAAATGTAAAGTGTACCCAAGGCAAACCTCTGGTTAAAAATAAGGTGCTTACTTAAGAAGAGAGAAGCCTCTGGATCCTGTAGAAACTTCCCACGCTGTCCTCTGGACCACTGTTACCGGTCTTGACCAACCCAAAGAAATCCAGCAAGATTGTTGTATTTCAGATCATGGCCATTCTCCTTTTCCTGCACAAGTGGATCAGTACTGTACCTGTGTGTTGAGAGCCGCGCCTGCAGAATAACCCCAGGCTTCCCTCTTCTTAGGTAAGTATCAATTTTTGACCAGAGATTCGCCTCGGCTTTTCTTTCAATCAAAGGATTGTTTGACGAATCACAAACCAAACCAGCAGACTGAGACTCCGTTTCAATCTGAATTTTTGCTGCTTTCCTGTTGCATTTTAGTGACAAACGAAATTAATAATTTCCTATCGATGATTTGCATTTTCAATCATAGGTAGAGATTGCCAAGTGCTTGTAGATGACCAGGGATATATCATGTTATATGGTACGTAAGTTGTCCGGTTCCAACCACTATTTCTTGTCCCACTTGTTACCCAGCATCTTATATATCAGAAGGTTCCCTATTTCAGCCACGCATGACCCAATACATCATTATATTAGCACATATTTAGAGGCTGGACAAAAGCTAAGCACTTCATAAGCGTTTGCACTGCAGTAAATAAAATGCATTCATTTAATCCAAGCTGTACATAAGACTTAAAAGAGTAACAGTTGAGCAGGAAAGAGGGATATTGGTTCACAAAGACACTCCACCCAAAAAAGTCAGTAAAAACTATGTTGTGGGTCATGTCAGATCACTTTGGGCCCGAATAATTCCATTTATATTAGAAATCTTTTCATTCTTTAACCGAATAGCAGCTTCAAAGGTATTATCTCATTTGAGATAAGTGTACTGCTTTTGACCTCAGTCAGAACTCCTTTTACTGCAAATTCTTGGAATTCTATAGAACCTGGAAGCAGAATTCCTCAGTTATTGTCTCACAATGCCCACTACTGGCAAGTAGCCATAAATACACATTACAGCAGTACTAATTAACTCTTTTGCATAGATAACTGATTTTTTTTAACTCCTTCTGTACAGGAAAACAATGTGTGACTGTTTTCTCTACTACTAATGTCTATTAGTTAGCCATACTACACATACAATTCATTAATTTATAAGTTTATTTTCGCTTCATGTTTGCTTGAAGTTCAACAGCCACATGTAGACACATGGCTACTACTGTAGTTATGTCCAGGATAAGTCGTTTTTATTCACTTACTAGGCCTAAGGCCTGTTTAAAAATGGGTGCTAGGCTCTGGCCGCGACCCCCGCACTGGCTTTCCTTTAAAAAGACAAGCACGCTCGCCCCCAACCATCCCCGTCCTCCTTACGCGAGAGACGCATCATGTCCCCAGCTCTGTGCACTGCGTCCCTGTTGCCCTAGCAACCACAGAGATGCACGCAGAGCTGTTAGAGCCGGCTGAACTGCACACACATGCGCAGATGGTTTTCATCACGGACACAGGGATGCAGAGACACAGGGATATTATTATATAGGATGACGTCTGATATGATAGTTTGCCTTGCTTTATTTTGAGTTTAGTTTATAATATAGCATAAGTATACTGTATATAATCAAAATTGAGTTATACCTTTTAGCCCTAAATTCAACTAAAATGATTTTTCTACATTTTGATGTGTCTTTATTATCACAAGTGTAGTTCTCTAGAAACTGATTACAGCCTCTGTGTAAATATTCCCAGCATTTAGCAGCCCACAATGTATCATTTCAAAAGTAAATAGAATTCCATCTCTTTTCTGAGTACATCTGTTAAGAAGTACTAAAGGAGTCATATGTCTTATTATCATGCGTGAGTTTTAAGATCCTTTTCCACAATACTAAAACAGAGCTGCTGAATATTAAACCATCCTCAAAGTGACAGTAATACAGAATGTTGGCATCCCAAGTCCAAGTGTGTACTTATCCTGCCTGCGCTTTCTCTAATGTGTAATCTGGGTTGTTGGGTGTAATGCATCTGTCACTGTACTATCCAATTAAAGTGTGCCGCAGTAAATATATCTCTACTGTGGGAGAGTACCAGCTGAATTTAAAAGTAAAAAAAATATCCAGGTCAGGATTTGGGGAAACCGGCATCAGATTCTAATGAGGAGCTGGATATAAGTAATGGCAGGTGAGGGTACATTGCTTAAGTTTGTAATTTGCTACATTTTGTCTTATTTAGTAAAAGTCAACACAGACCTGTTCTTAAAGGAATCTGATCACCTTGGTGCTCCTAAGTAAAATAAATATATTAAACAAGCCTGCTGTGGGCTTCTTCCGCATCCGCCCTTTTCTCAGATAGGACAGTACCAAACTTTTGGTGCATGCCCTGATTATTTCCCAACTAGACTATTGTAACTCTGCTCTGCGGCCTCCCTGCCATCTATTTAGCCCGCTACAGTCCATCATGAACTCTGCTGCACAACTCATTCACCTCTCCTCCCGCTTTCCCAGCCCAAGCCCCCTCTGTCAGTCTCTTCACTGGCTGCCAGTTTCACAACGGATACAGTTTAAAATCCTTTATCTCTCCACAACCTTAAATCAACGTATTACCAGATACCATCCTACACGCAATCTCCTCTCTACTAACCGTATTCCCCTGTCTTCTTCTTTGGTCGACTTTTCTCACTCCCGCTTACAAGACTTCTGTCGCTCCCTTTTGGCCAGGACTCTCTTCCACTTTTTGTCTCTCAATACTGTGTAATGTGTGTACATACCTCCCACCCCTGTGTAAAAATCTGTAGGTGATTTGTTCACTGCTTCAGGTGTACTCCACCATTGTCTTGTATTAACTGTTATATTGTTTTATTTTGTATTGCTATACCCTGTATGCTCTTGTTCAGTGCCATGGAAGATGCCGTAGCTATATAAATCAAACATAATAATATTAGCTACCTTTGACTTGCCAATGGGGGGGGCTATCTCTATGTGAGAGCATTCATCGTCTGTCTCTCTGTGCCGCAGAGCTGCAGATTAAGGTACCCACATGGATGTGGCGCACTTCCAGCTGCTGCAGTGCATACCAGAAGATGTAGTCCACTAGTCATTACACATTTTTCCAGGTGAAATGTGCCCACATTGCGTTTATTTTGTGCCGACATGTTTGCCCCCATTGTGTGTAATTTGTGCTGATATGTTGCCCACAATGTGTTTATTTTGTGCTAATATGTTGCCCACAATGTGTTTATTTTGTGCTGATATGTTGCCCACAATGTGTTTATTTTGTGCTGACATGTTTGCCTGCATTGCGTTTATTTTGTGCTGACATGTTTGCCCCCATTGCGTTTATTTTGTACTGACATGTTTGCCCCCATTGCGTTTATTTTGTGCCCCGCCCTGTCCCAGGTTGAGCCTACAAAAATCTGGTCACTGTAAATAAAAATCTAAAAATAAATTGAATTTCAGCTAGTTGGTAGAAGGTTGGATTAGCCAGGCGGAGAGGGGGTGGGAAGGGAAGAGGGTGGCTGGAGCTTAGACATTCATAAGAGATTCTATAAGACTAATCAGGAAGTAACAGCACCACTTTCACAGATGAAAAATAGTTAACCAAATGATTATGCAGCCCCTGAAGCATCATGAAAAATGTTCACTGCTGTGGTGATCTTTAATAATGATATATACTGTACAGACCAAAAGTTTGGACACAACTTCTCAATAATTCATAGTTTGGATGCCTTCAGTGTGAATCTACAATGTTCATAGTAATGAAAATAAAGAAAACTCTTTGAATGAGAAGGTGTGTCCAAACTTTTGGTCTGTAATAAATAAATATATATGTATGTATGTATGTATGTATATGTATGTATATGTATGTATGTATGTATATGTATGTATGTGTATATATGTATATCTATCTATCTATCTATCTATCTATCTATCTATCTATCTATATGTATATCTATGTATATCTATCTATATCTATCTATATCTATCTATATCTATCTATATCTATCTCTATATCTATATCTATATCTATCTATATCTATCTATATATATCTATATCTATATATCTATATCTATCTATATATATCTATATATATATCTATATCTATATATATATATATATATATATATATATATATATATATATATATATATATATATATATATATATATATATATATCTGTATATATATATATCTGTATATATATCTGTATATATATATATCTGTATATATATATATATATCTGTATATATATCTGTATATATATATATATCTGTATATATATATATATCTGTATATATATATATATCTGTATATATATATATATATATCTATATCTGTGTATATATATATCTATATCTGTGTATATATATATATCTATATCTGTGTATCTATCTATCTATATCTGTGTATATATATATATCTATATCTGTATATCTATCTATCTATCTATCTATCTATCTATCTCAAACACAGTGTAATTTAGTTGTGATTTTCACTGGATGTGTTCAGGCAAAATCAGATTGCACAGATTACAACCAGACTGCACTAGTATAAAAGGGGTTGGTCACAGATAGACCTCTTTCAGAAGAATGACTAGCAGTATAGGTATGTAGAGCCTAATTATAGGCAGGATACACAAGTTGCATTCAAAACAGATGCACAAAAATTAACTTGGAGGATGTTACCTTCCAAAACAGTTTACATGCAGCTAGTTGGTATAAGGTTGGATTAGCAGGGAGGAGAGTGGGGTGGGGAGGGAAGAAGTCGGTTGAAGCTTAGACATTCATAAGAGATTCTAAAAGACTAATCAGGAAGTAACAGCACCTCTTTCAAAAGATGAAAGCATGCAAGTTCCTTACTACACCCCTCCACCACAATGAGGTCATCCTTCATGGAAGGCACCCTAACCTCTAATTACCAAACATAGTGTGAACCTTGGGCTATGTTGCCAACCGTCCATCTGGCGGCCAGCAGTACACAGAGGAGAAACGTGGTTGTGGCGAGGGACTGAGACAGCTGCTAGGGGCTAGAAGAAGCCCCATGTGAGATTGTAATCCTCCTCACCTCTGAAGTCCTTCAAAGTAAACCTGAGATGACTTAAAAGAAGAAATGTATACATACCTGGGGCTTTCTCCAGCCTCCTTCAGGCTGATCGGTCCCTTGCTGTCTTCCTCCGCCACCTGAATCCTCCACTAATTGTCCTGGTAATTCAGCCAGTCGGGGCGTAGTGCAGACGCATCACGTTCCCATCGCCAGGAGAGTTCTGTGCCTGTGCAGTTCCACTGTGCAGGCGCTGAACGCTCCTGGCCACAGGAGCGGGCATGGCTGGATTGCACCGACTGACAGAATTACAGGAACCTATAGCGGAGGATCCAGGCAGCAGAGGAGGACAGTGAGGGACTGGTCAGCCTGAAGGGGGCTGGAAGAAGCCCCAGGTATGTACACATTTCTTTTAAGTCCTCTCAGGAACCCTTTAAAATTCAAATGAGCGGTGGCTTACTTCAGTGACAACCCAGGAAGAAGTTTATGTGCAAAGCATTTTGTGAGATCCTAACCCTAACTTCATCAGGCAAAGTTTTTGTGCCTTCATGCCCTGAGTGCCTCATTTTAATGTTTTATCGTTCCTGGGCACCTTGCTAGATAATCCTATTACTAGTTGTTTACTGATTTGTTCTTATTTCAGTTGTGATTGTGAATAGCAGTTTCTTCTCCCAAAACTGAATATTAAAGGAACACTATCAAACTAATGCAATTTGAGCCAAAATCATTAATCAATCTGGTAACAACCATAAGAACAGGCAGAGCATATGTTTTGGCTGAGCAGTGTGTGCTTTTTTTAATGTACCTTCTAGATGGTGTTCCGTTCCGTGTTAGGCATCCCCTTTACACTCTGACTTTGACCGACGCATAAGTGGAATAGTTCATTATCTGAGGTGATAAGCTGAGGTGAAACTCCTGGCAGAGCAGATTGAGGAGTGAGAGACAACTGCTCTATCTCCTAGACTAACTAGCAGCGGCGTGTGTTAAGCCTCATACACACGTGCTACAACTGTTGCCGCAACCACGTGGCACGGCGACAGGTCGCCTGTGTGTGAGGCGCGCGCCACAAACCGTCGCTTGTCAGAGCTGTCGCCAGGCGATTGACTTGGCCAATCGCCTGGCGACAGCTGTCGCCGCAACTTTGACGCAACTGTCGCTAGGCCGCTGTGTGTATGCAGACTAGCCACAGCAACTCCATACGCAATGTATGGAGCTTCCGGCGAGGGGGGGGGGGGGGGGGGGAGGAACCTTCGGCGACAGCTTCCGCCGAATCTGTGTCCCTCTGTGCGCCGTGTGTATGGCTGTTGCACAGAGGGACCTGGCGACGAGCTGTCGCTGCTTTTTTTTTTATTTTTTATGGCTCTTGCCACAGCGGTGGCTCGTGTGTATGAGCCTTTAGAACATGCAGACAGATGGGGGGAGCAAACAAACAAAACACTCCACTATTGTATTTTAGCACAGAGGTGTTAGCTACCAAGATAAACCATTCCTGTGTCCAGCTCAGTCACTGTCTGCAGGGAACGCTGTATCAAGTACATGGAGAAAAAAAAGACACTGCACAGCAGAAATATATTCTCTTCCCGTTCTTACTGTTGTTACCACATTAATTCATGCTGCTGGCATAAATTCATTACTTTTATAGTGTTCCTTTAAGCCCTGTAATTAAGATATTTGAATATACCTCCAAGGTTTCTATTGGTCCATTCATCTTGATCAGTGGGGGCATCTTCTTTGGCCAACTGAATGAAGTCCTGGTGGGAAATTTGAATGTTCCAGGGCCTTGTTATTTTTATTATATATATAATTATTATTATTATTTTTTTTTTTAACCAGGGATTTGCATTGGTCTAAATCAGGGCTTTCAACAGGCCCACCTTTTTTGTTTTCACGTGGCTCCTCCAGCTGCAAAAATGTGGTGCTAGACACACCTCCTGCCCATGAAGTTGGACAGCACTGGTCCAGATGAATGCTCCAATGGGAATCCTTGAGGCTGGGTGCACACATAACAGAGTGTGAAAGGTCGCTTTTTTGTCATGTGGGGTTTTTTTTGTATGTGGTTTTAGTGCGTTTGCGGTTTTTATTACCGCATATGCGTTTTTCTAGTGTTTTGGGTGCGTTTTTCTATGCATTTGCGGTTCGCATATACAAAACGCATATGCTTTTTCCAGTTGAGTTTTATGCAAATCACTAGGAAGACAACAGGAAGCAGAAATACATCAGAAAACAATAATTTAAAAAAAGGCATTTAAAATTGTATGAAAAACGCTTTCTATTGCTTTACTATTGACTTTCATTAAGTACGTTTTTGATGCGTTTTGGAAAATGATGCAACAAAACCAGCGTTTTTAAAAACACGTGTCAAAACGCATCAAAAAAAGCATATGCATTTTTTATGTGGTTTTTGATGTGGCCCATTGACTTGCATTAGCGGCAAAAACGTAGTGTTTTCCACAACGCTAGCGTTTCTATGTGTGTTCCTAGTAGTGTTGGGCGAACAGTGTTCGCCACTGTTCGGGTTCTGCAGAACATCACCCTGTTCGGGTGATGTTCGAGTTCGGCCGAACACCTGACGGTGCTCGGCCAAACCGTTCGGCCACATGGCCGAACTAAGAGCGCATGGCCGAACGTTCCCCGAACGTTCGGCTAGCGCTGTGATTGGCCGAACGGGTCACGTGGTTCGGGCCCGAACGCGCTCTGATTGGCCGAACGGTCACGTGGTTCGGGTAAATAAATACCCGAACCACGTCATATCTCCGCCATTTGTCTGTGGGTTTAGCTTTGGGTAGGCAGGCAGGGTAGTTCGCTCTCCAGCCACGCTAGCCAGGGTCCCCCCCAGTCATTGTGTGTCGCTGCTGGGAACAGTAGTACACCGCTCGCTCAGCCACACTATATATAGCATTGTTTACTGCCACTGTGTACCTCGCTCAGCCACGCTATATATATAGCATTGTGTTTTCTGACACTGTGCACCTCGCTCAGCCACGCTATATATAGCATTGTGTGTACTGCCACTGTGCACCTCGCTTAGCCACGCTATATATATAGCATTGTGTTTTCTGACACTCTGTGTACACGGCTTAGCCTGACTAATATAGCATTGTGTGTACTGCCACTGTGCACCTCGCTCAGCCACGCTATATATAGCATTGTGTGTACTGCCACTGTGCACCTCGCTCAGCCACGCTATATATAGCATTGTGTGTACTGCCACTGTGCACCTCGCTCAGCCACGCTATATATAGCATTGTGTGTACTGCCACTGTGCACCTCGCTTAGCCACGCTATATATATAGCATTGTGTTTTCTGACACTCTGTGTACACGGCTTAGCCTGACTAATATAGCATTGTGTGTACTGCCACTGTGCACCTCGCTCAGCCACGCTATATATAGCATTGTGTGTACTGCCACTGTGCACCTCGCTCAGCCACGCTATATATAGCATTGTGTGTACTGCCACTGTGCACCTCGCTCAGCCACGCTATATATAGCATTGTGTGTACTGCCACTGTGCACCTCGCTCAGCCACGCTATATATAGCATTGTGTGTACTGCCACTGTGCACCTCGCTCAGCCACGCTATATATATAGCATTGTGTTTTCTGACACTCTGTGTACACGGCTTAGCCTGACTAATATAGCATTGTGTGTACTGCCACTGTGCACCTCGCTCAGCCACGCTATATATAGCATTGTGTGTACTGCCACTGTGCACCTCGCTCAGCCACGCTATATATAGCATTGTGTGTACTGCCACTGTGCACCTCGCTCAGCCACGCTATATATAGCATTGTGTGTACTGCCACTGTGCACCTCGCTCAGCCACGCTATATATATAGCATTGTGTTTTCTGACACTCTGTGTACACGGCTTAGCCTGACTAATATAGCATTGTGTGTACTGCCACTGTGCACCTCGCTCAGCCACGCTATATATAGCATTGTGTGTACTGCCACTGTGCACCTCGCTCAGCCACGCTATATATAGCATTGTGTGTACTGCCACTGTGCACCTCGCTCAGCCACGCTATATATATAGCATTGTGTCTACTGCCACTGTGCACCTCGCTCAGCCACGCTATATATATAGCATTGTGTTTTCTGACACTCTGTGTACACGGCTTAGCCTGACTAATATAGCATTGTGTGTACTGCCACTGTGCACCTCGCTCAGCCACGCTATATATAGCATTGTGTGTACTGCCACTGTGCACCTCGCTCAGCCACGCTGTATATAGCATTGTGTGTACTGCCACTGTGCACCTCGCTCAGCCACGCTATATATAGCATTGTGTTTTCTGACACTCTGTGTACACGGCTTAGCCTGACTAATATAGCATTGTGTGTACTGCCACTGTGCACCTCGCTCAGCCACGCTATATATAGCATTGTGTTTACTGCCACTCTGTGTACACCGCTCAGCCAGACTATATACCGTTGTTTACTGACACTCTGTGTACACCGCTCAGCCAGACTATATACCATTGTTTACTGACACTCTGTGTACACGGCTTAGCCTGACTATATAGCATTGTGTGTACTGCCACTGTGCACCTCGCTCAGCCACGCTATATATAGCATTGTGCTTTCTGACACTCTGTGTACACGGCTTAGCCTGACTAATATAGCATTGTGTGTACTGCCACTGTGCACCTCGCTCAGCCACGCTATATATAGCATTGTGTTTTCTGACACTCTGTGTACACGGCTTAGCCAGACTATATAGCATTGTGTGTACTGCCACTCTGTGTACACCGCTCAGCCAGACTATATAGCATTGTGTTTACTTCCACTCTGTGTCTGCTGGGCCTGGGAACAGTAGTACACCGCTCACCCGCCACTGTATAGCATTGTGCTCTGTGTCGCTGCTGGGAATAGTGGTACTGTATAGCATTTCTGTGCTGCCACTGTACTGCTGCCAGTCAGCGTGTACTGTAAGGATAAGTGAAATGAGGAAGAAATCCGGTGAAAGAGGAAGGGGCAAGGGAAGAGGTGTTTCCCCTGACGGTTCACGTACAGGCCACAGGGGAGCACCCAAGAAAACCCACTCAATACCGCCCATGTTGTCCAGGACAACAACCCTCACAAATCCAAAAGAACAGGACCAGATAATTACTTGGATGACCTCTCAAGCGTCCAGCAGTGGGTTAAGCAGCACCAGCACATCACGCACGAGGTCCGAGTCCTCAGCCAGTTACAAGGAGCCAGTGGGCACAAAGCTGACACAACCGGCAGCGACACCACGCACACAACTGCCAGATAACCAGTCCTATGAATTACCTCAGGACACAATGGGGTATTCGCAGGAGCTATTCCCAGCCCAACAAACTTCCACCTATGAAAGGTCAATGGAGGAACAGCCAGAAATGTTGTGCCCGGATTCACAACCATTAACTGTGGGAAATGCACCGCGCACTGAAATACAAGGCGAGTCCGAGGAGGACTCGGAAACCCAAATCCCAGAGCAAGTTGGGCAGGAGGGGTTGCAATTGCAGGAGGTCGGCCGACAAGATCTGGAAGACGACGTTGGAGTGAGCTGCGCAGAGGTTGTTCTGGGGAGCTCTACTCCACGGCGGCGGCCCCCACAATGACATATGACGAGTTTGAGGAGATGGAAGAGGAGGGTATGGACAATGTGGACAGAGACCCAGATTTTATTTGTGAACGAGAACATCGCCATCGTAGCAGCAGCACAGATGAGTCTGTTGAAGAACCCACTGCTGCACGAGTTCGCCTTGTGCCACAAGGTAGGCGGCGCGCAATTTCAGGCACCACAAGCGTGGAAGTTAGAGTGAGAGGCAAAAGAGGAGGAAACAGAAATCGCCAGCAAGGAGGCAGGTGCTCCAAAGTCTGGGCTTTCTTTGAAGACTGCACTGAGGATGTTACCATGGCGATTTGCAAGGTGTGCAAGACTCGCCTGAGCAGGGGGAAAAGTATTAACAACCTCTCCACCACCAGCATGAGCCGCCACATGCTATCCAAACATCCCACTCTGTGGGCAAACGCGGCAGGACAGGGTACCAGCAACACTGCCTCCCTTGGGTTCACCAGACTCACCACCAGACCCGCCTCAGCAGCAGCAGTAGCCCAGCCATTGCGTGGTTCACAACATTCACAAACATCAGACGACGCTGACACTGTCACTTTCCGGAGTAGTGCTCTTGAGGTCTCCCAGTGTTCATCAAACACAACAGCCCTTCCGTGTGCAGCGCTACGGTTCAGTTGTCTGTGTCGGAGATGTTTGAGCGCAAGAGGAAATTGCCAGCAAATGACCCCCGGGCCGTGGCAGTAACAGCCAGCATAGCCAAGCTTCTGGCCTGCGAAATGCTGCCATATCGAGTGGTGGAGACAAACAGCTTCAAGGGCATGATGTCAGTGGCCATCCCACGTTACGTGGTTCCCAGCCGCTACCACTTTGCGCGCTCTGCAGTGCCTGAGTTGCATGAGCACGTGGTCAGCAAAATAACCCGAAGCTTGAAGAATGCCGTTGCCTGCAAGGTTCACCTCACCACTGACACCTGGACGAGTGCGTTCGGCCAGGGTCGATACATCTCCCTTACCGCGCACTGGGTGAACCTTGTGGAGCCTGGCAGCGATTCCTCACCTGCTACGGCGCGGGTGTTGCCCACGCCGCAAACAGCTGCACCGCCGTCCCTCCCACTGGATAACAACAGCAGCACCTACCTCTCTGACTCCTTCTCCTCCAACGCATCTCAAAGCTGTACCTCTTTCGGAAACGCTAACCCAGCAGCAGTAGGATCGTGGAAGCAGTGCAGCACAGCTGTTGGCATGCGTCAGCAAGCGTTGCTGAAGCTGATCTGCCTTGGGGATAAGCAGCACACAGGGGAGGAAATTTGGAGGGGAATAAAGGAACAGACGGATTTGTGGCTGGCACCGCTGGACCTGAAACCGGGCATGGTTGTGTGTGATAATGGGAGTAATCTCATTCGCGCTTTAAGGTTGGCTAAGCTGACACACATCCCTTGCCTGGCGCACGTGATGAACCTAGTAGTTCAGCGGTTCCTGAGGACATACCCAGGCGTGGCCGATCTTCTGTTGAAGGTGCGTCGAGTGGCCAAACATTGTAGAAATTCCAGTACTGCTTCGGGGGCACTCGCCAAGATGCAGGAGCGCTTCAATCTCCCCCACCATCGCTTGCTGTGTGATGTCCCTACGCGCTGGAATTCTACGCTGCACATGCTAGCACGCTTTTGTGAGCAGAAGAGTGCGTGGTCCAGTACATGACGGCGCAGTACCGAGGCGCATCCGGACAGCTGCCAAGCTTCTGTGGATCCGATTGGGCCAACATGTTGGACCTCTGCCAAGTCCTCCAAAATTTTGAGCAATCCACGTTGCTTGTGAGCAGTGACAACTCTTCAGTCAGCATTACCATACCACTGCTGTGTTTACTGAAGAGGTCGATGTTAAAAATCAAGGAAACAGCTGTCATGATGCAACTGGGGGAATCTGAAGGAGAAAACGATCAGCGTGATGGTACCAACATCAGGCCATCCGCCTCAGGGAACGCTGGCCCCAGCAGCTATGACGAAGAAGAGGAGGAGGAACAGCTGGAGTTGGAGCAGGAATTTCATGCCACCACTGACGAGGGCCAGAGCGGTGCACGTTGGACTTCCACAATTCAACGCGAATGGTCAGCAGAAGCAGACCAGGAGGAAGGTGACGACTATGATGCATCACAACAACTATCACAACGCTCACAAGAGGATGATGAGGATTCTGGTAGGACTCTGGCACACATGGCTCAATTCATGCTAGACTGCATTGAACGTGACCCACGCATTGTGCGCATTCTGGACAACACCAATTACTGGGTTTATACCCTTCTGGATCCACGGTACAAACACAATGTTCCAAAACTGCTTGAAGAAAGAGTCAGACAGGTCAAAATGGAAGAATACCAGCAGGCCCTTGTGGAGACTTTAGAGAGGAGATTGACATCCTCCCCCTCCTCTAGCCAGTTGTACGCAGACAGACTGACTTCCGCAAACCCAGGACGACCAGGAGGGCAGCAAACAACGCAAGCCGCAGCTAGTACCCAAAAGGGAACGGTATCGGCAGTGTCCTTGGAGTGGGAAAATTTTCTGACACCCATGCAGCAGCAGCCCACTGAACAGCAAGCGTGCAGATCCACCTCCAACACCGATTGCCTGGAGAAGATGGTCAAGGACTACATGTCAGATGACGTAGCTGTGTCGAACAATCCATCTGCACCCTTCAACTATTGGGTATCGAAGCTAGACACCTGGCACGAACTGGCAATGTACGCAATAGAGGTGCTGGCTTGCCCGGCAGCCAGCGTTCTGTCGGAACGCTGTTTCAGTGCTGCCGGAGGCATCGTCACAGATCGGCGTATCCGCCTCTCTACAGAAAATGCAGACCGTCTGACTCAAATTAAAATGAATCAATCCTGGATTGGAAATGACTACGCAACACTCCAGGACCCCAACCAAGTAACATGACCAATGAACATCTGGGATGGTGTAGCGTTTCCGGTCCCTGTTTATTGAACCTCTCATCTGTATTACATTTATGACTGCATGGCGGCAAAAAGCATTGCTGCTATATCCGCACGCTTTTTGTCCTCATGCAAGGCCTGGGTTGTTGTGTCTCAAAAACCGTGGCCTTCTCCTCCTGCGCCTGCTCCTGTTCCATCACGTCTGCTGCTGCTGGGTTAGCGTTGCCGCGTGGTCCCTGTTTATTGAACCACTTATCTTTATTACATTTATGACTGCATGGCGGTACAAAGCATGCTATCCGCACGCTTCTTGCCCTCATGCAAGGCCTGGGTTGTTGTGTCTCACAAAGCGTGGCCTTCTCCTCCTGCGCCTCCTCCTGTTCCATCACGTCTGCTGCTGCTGGGTTAGCGTTGACGCCCGGTCCCTGTTTATTGAACCACTTATCTTTATTACATTTATGACTGCATGGCGGTACAAAGCATGCTATCCGCACGCTTCTTGCCCTCATGCAAGGCCTGGGTTGTTGTGTCTCACAAAGCGTGGCCTTCTCCTCCTGCGCCTCCTCCTGTTCCATCACGTCTGCTGCTGCTGGGTTAGCGTTGCCGCGTGGTCCCTGTTTATTGAACCACTTATCTTTATTACATTTATGACTGCATGGCGGTACAAAGCATGCTATCCGCACGCTTCTTGCCCTCATGCAAGGCCTGGGTTGTTGTGTCTCACAAAGCGTGGCCTTCTCCTCCTGCGCCTCCTCCTGTTCCATCACGTCTGCTGCTGCTGGGTTAGCGTTGCCGCGTGGTCCCTGTTTATTGAACCACTTATCTTTATTACATTTATGACTGCATGGCGGTACAAAGCATGCTATCCGCACGCTTCTTGCCCTCATGCAAGGCCTGGGTTGTTGTGTCTCACAAAGCGTGGCCTTCTCCTCCTGCGCCTCCTCCTGTTCCATCACGTCTGCTGCTGCTGGGTTAGCGTTGCCGCGTGGTCCCTGTTTATTGAACCACTTATCTTTATTACATTTATGACTGCATGGCGGTAAAAAGCATGCTATCCGCACGCTTTTTGTCCTCATGCAAGGCCTGGGTTGTTGTGTCTCACAAAGCGTGGCCTTCTCCTCCTGCGCCTCCTCCTGTTCCATCACGTCTGCTGCTGCTGCTGCTGGGTTAGCGTTGCCGGTCCTTGTTTATGGAACCTCTTATCTTTATTACATTTATGACTGCATGGCGGTACAAAGCATGCTATCCGCACGCTTCTTGCCCTCATGCAAGGCCGGGGTTGTTGTGTCTCACAAAGCGTGGCCTTCTCCTCCTGCGCCTCCTCCTGTTCCATCACGTGTGCTGCTGCTGGGTTAGCGTTACCGGTCCCTTTTCCTGGAACCTCTTATGTATTACATTTATGACTGCATGCCGACAAAAAACATGTTACCTGTGCAAAGAAAACAGACATTTCCCGCATTTAAAAGACAGTTTTCCCTTTGAAACTTTAAAATCGATTTTCTCAAAAACTATAAGCTCTTTTTGCTAATTTTTTTTTCCTCTTGTACCCACTCCCAAGGTGCACATACCCTGTAAATTTGGGGTATGTAGCATGTAAGGAGGCTTTACAAACCACAAAAGTTCGGGTCCCCATTGACTTCCATTATGTTCGGAGTTCGGGTCGAACACCCGAACATCGCGGCCATGTTCGGCCTGTTCGGCCCGAACCCGAACATCTAGATGTTCGCCCAACACTAGTTCCTAGCCTCAGGGAAATTTGGATAGCATTTTGCCAGGGCTCCTAGTCATTGTAGCAACAGATGCAGACAGAGCGGCAGTATTCTGTGATCATATAGAAAGAAGTGCAGAAGAAGTATGTGATTAAGATACTCTCAATCCTGTGTCATCACCATTTACAGTAATGATAAATTAGGGCCAATATGTATCAAACAACTGATGCAGAATAGAGAGGCTTCTTCATGCATGAAGCTTGAAAAACCGAATTGCCATGTTTTTTGTTTAAAGATGAACCATGGGAATTGTATGACCAGACGGCTTTAAAATTGATTCTGTTGGGTCATTACAAAAATAGTTTTCACTTTGCTTAGCGATTTTATCTTTCAGGTAGAAGAGAACAGCTGAAGTATATGCCTAGTTAGAAGACAAATTGTTCAAGGTTCAGGCCCAGGGGATTTAGAGTACGGAAGGCAATCTATTTTCCTGGACAGCTGCATGGATAATAAACCCTGACTATACACAGGCAGTACCTGAATAAAACCTACTGCTTACTAGACTGCAGTGCCAGATACTTGTAGAATAGTCTATTTATGCTGTGCTTTCTGAAGCAAACATTCCGCAAGCTCATGTAAAAGCAGTTTGTGTTTTTTTCCTGAACCTTTTCTTTTTTCGAAAGTCTTTTTTTCAGTGTCCAGCGTGCTCTGTTGCTTTTTTTTTTTTTTTTTCTTTAGTAGTAACATCAGATATATATTGTGTGTGTACCTAAATTATAAATTACAGTTTGTTTTAAACCTGATAAGTTGCCAAGATACATAAAATCACACATAATAAAGTGTGATTTTCTCACCCTCAGGGTCCATATACCATATATGGTCTCCGCCCCCACTGTGAAATTGGGCCAGGGTGATTTTTTTTTTTCTCTTTCCAAACCATAGGTGCAAAGGATACTGGGGGATTGTCATAACGTCACCCCCATTTCCTTCTTCCAACCTACAACCTCTGTGAAGAGATGTGATCTAATCCAGGCACACAGACCTGACATCTGAAATAATAATTTTAGCTAACAGACATAAGACAGGCTGCGGCAGTTCTCCTATCTCTTATCTCTCCTACCACAGTGAAAAAATATGTAATTTGATCCAGGCAGGCAGGGGAGGGAGGGGGAGGGGAGGTTACCAGGCTGGAGGGGAGGACACAATGCTGAGGGTGTACTTTAGAAATAAGGAAGTGCTACTACAGATATAAATGCGAGTCTGTTCCATCCACTATGATGTATCGGATGTAAACTGTAAATGTTTATCTAACTGTACACAGTGCATAGACTACATATACAGTATGTGTTGCCAGTCAAACCTTTTTTTTGCCAGAGGTGCTCTTTTTAAAGTGTAAAAAAGGATCGTAAAATATCAGTATTAAATACCAGTATTATTCTACTGTATAGCTAAACCTTAACCCTACTCTCACACAGATCCCCCCCCATGCCTAACCTTAAAGAGAACCTGAGGTGGGTTCTAAGAATGCTATCAGCACACAGAGGCTGGGTCTGCATATAATACCCAGCCTCTGTTGCTATACAGTTCCCCCCAGTTCCCTCTTGCGCTCTGCTATGCCCCCATAAATCAAACGCCATGCTAGCGACACACAGCATATCACAGCCGGGTGTTTACCTTGTGCAGTGTCAGTCTCGCCGCTCCCCCGCCTCCTCCATAGCGCTGCTCCCCGCTTGTGTCCATTCCCTGCAATCAGCGGGGAGGGAAGGGACGCAGGTGGGGAGCGGCGCTATGGAGGAGGCGGGGGAGTGGCGAGATTGACATTACACAAGGTAAACAGCTGGCTGTGACATGCTGTTTATCGCTAGCACTGCCATCAGATACGGGTGGGGAAGAAGTGTCAGTTCTTCCTCTCTTCTGCCCGTCCTCCCAGTTCTTCCTTCGGCAGTTTTTCAGTTCTTCCTCCCTCAGCCCCCTCCACTCGCTGCTATAGTTTCCCCATATGGTTCACTACACACAGCGTGCAGGGGAGCTGTGCTGTGTGCGGGCTTGTGGTAATTGAGATTGGAAGGATATCCGACATCAGAGATACCACAAGATTGCACAAAGTGCAGCTCGCCGGCGCGCTATGTGCAGAGAATTATATAGGGAACTAAAGCTGTGAGTAAAATGGGCTGAATTATGGACAGGCAGAAGGACTGGCACTTCCTCCCCGCCCATATTTGAAGATTACGACTGAGCAAAACTTGGGCTACAGAGGGTGCTGGAGGGGGGCAGAATGGTGCTGTGTTCTAGTCACAGCACCAGTAACAAAACATTAAAAATATCAGGGGGGGGGGGGGGGCAGGTCAGGGGTACTTTAACCACCCTCCATGCCTAACCTTAACCTCTGCACCCAGTTCCTACTACTTATCAGGCGCTGCGGACGACCACATTTCTCCTCAATACAGCTCATGACAGCACCCAAACTTCCACCACTAGCAGGCACCCAAACTTCCTGTTACTGTGTATGTGTGTGTGTTGTCTGGTGTATGTGTATGATGTGATGTGTATCTAAGTGTGTATGTTGTGTTACCGTAACAATAAGGGTATAAGAGGCGCCCTGGTGTAATAAAAGCATCTAAAAGCAGTTTAAAACGGGAAATAAATTTGAGGTAGCTTACCTCAGTGATGAGAAAAATCTTTGCATTTAACAAAGGTTTTTATTAGTAGCAGGCAAAGGGAGGCTCCCTTTGCCGAATCTGTAATTTAGTTTGGCACTGTTATTGGCCTGAGGAAGCGGGCTCTGACCCGCGAAACGCGTTGCCTGTGCTATTAATAAAAACCCTTGTTAAATACAAAGATTTTTTCGGGACTGAGGTAAGCTACCTCAAATTTTCCGTTTTTAAACTGCTTTTAGATGCTTTTATTATACCAGGGCGCCTCTTATACCCTTATTGTGCAATCATACCCCCTTTCCTCATCCGTCTGAGGGGTGGAGACAGACCACACATGGCTTCGACCACGGCGGACATCTGTCCTCTTTCTTTTACCAAGGAGAGCGACCACATCCAGGTCCCTAGGGACCACCCCGAGTGGAGTCAGGTTTGTTGTCTCCACCTGCTTCCTGTGGTCGGTTGCCCCTCTGCAACCCACCTTTGTGAGTAGTGTCTTACTTTCATTACGGTCCATTGTTTTTGACATACTACACTATTGGGCTCCCATTTTTGTCTCCTGTATCTTTTCACCAGAGGGTCCCAGAGCATCCCACTATGTCCTGTTACCGTGTTTATGTGTGTCTGGGTATGGGCTTGTGTGTCTATATGGTTTGTATGTATGATTTGTGTGCCATGTGGTGTGTGTGTGAGATGTGTGTGTGTGTGTGTGTGTGTTCTGTACCTCCTGACACATGCCTGAACTCTCCTGCACTAACCTTTCCCCATCTTCCTCCAGTGTCTCTGAAATGAGACTGCCAGGGCTTGTATTAATGAAATCCATGGAGACATGGTAGACATGAATTTGCTTCACTTGGTTGGACTGTTCCTTTTCACAGGAAATCTCATTGTCAGCCTAATTTAAAATCAGGTCGGCGTGCAGCTGTTCATGGGAATTTAGTATGAAAATGTTGCAGGTAATTACGTATGACATAGTTTAAAAATGAGTGCAATATCATTTCTATCTACTGTACCTAACTATCTATCTCTTTATGTCTCTCTCATATCCCATCTCTAAGGGCTTTTGCACACAATTGCATTGTAAAACACGTTTTACAGAAACGCACAGTGACGGCACTTGCATTGCTTTCCATTGCAGTGCTGGCCCCATTCAACTGTATTGAATGGGAGAGTACTGTGTTGTGCACAGAAATGCATGCAACACTGTGTTGCCAGAACACACACATGTAAGAAGGGCTCCACGGTAATTTGAGTGCTGGGGCAAGACGCTAGTAGAATATAGGCAAAATTACTGTTCTACTATTGGGCAATGGGTAATAGGATTTTAGAATGTCGGTCATTTTTACCTATATATTTTACTATCACTAAACCTATCCCTATTCTCACTTAAACCCTCCCTCTGTTGATGCCTAACCCTAATCAACCCACTGACCGCAGTGTCTGCCGAGATCTCCTCTGCCTTCACCAATAAAGACCTCCTCCACTGATATCTGTGCAGCATGATTACAAAATGTACTGCCCACTGCTGGAGCCCGAATTACGCCGGGCACAGCTATGGCCACAATTAACATTGCAGTTGCGTGAATTTTCTGGCACAAAAGGTCAATTTTAAACATTTATTCATGCTACTTTATTATAACTTCTGTGGACTACGCTGACATTGTGGAATCTATTTTTACAATTTGGGTCTGCTTTAATTATTTGTCGTACTGGTGACAGTATATCTATGCCCCATGAGATTTCATCTTAGTTCCAGGGGCGCAGCTTTATGTACCTCGCTGCGATCGCCTGCCGCATGTGCTCGAGTGAGCTCCCACGCACATTCTTATCGCTGCTTGTTAGTACATGGATCGGAGAGTGGGAACAGGTGTTCCCAAGGCCGATCAAAGTGCCAAAGAAAGTAAAAACACACACAACACTTCCTGAGTACTGTTCACAGTACATGGGAATAAAGTCTAGTGGCCAAAAAGTAAAGACTTCTAACTATATTAAGTTAAATACAAATATTTTAATGCCCCATTAATTGACCCCTTGCCTCCCCCCTTCCATGTTTACCAAATTAAAACACTAACAAAACAAAAAAAAATACATAAGTAGCTACCTTCGTGACTTCACCTTTTTTAATATGTATGTCATGAGGGTATATTACTATTTTTGCAAATATGGGCTTGTAATAAGTGATATACGGTAATGTAAACTAACCTCTCAACTGAAAAAAAAACACCTTTATTTCCAAATAAAATATCGTCCCCATACATTGTACTAGTGACATAATTTAAATGTTTTAAAGGCCAGGACATATGGGCAAATAAAATGTGTGGATTTTATCCATGGTAGCACATTTTAATTTAAAACTATGGCTGAAAATGGACAAATGATTTTTTTTTCCATTTTGTCTTTTTTATTAATGTTAAAATGCATATAATCTAAAATTCTTACAAAGAGTACCTTCCAAAGAAAGCCTTATTGGTGGCGAAAAGAACAAGCTATAGATCATTTCAGTGTGATAAGTAGTGATAAAGTTATTGGTGAATGAATGGGAGGGGTGCAGAAATGGGAAAATTGCTCTGGTCTATAAGGGGAACACCACCGAGCGCTGAATAACAGCGCAGGAGATTTGGGCGCAGCCGGCACCACCATAGGCCGTAATAGGAATGACGGCTATAGCGGCGCACAGTCAGTAACTTCGGCGCCGTCAAAAGAAGGAGCTGAAGTTGATTTTAAAACACTGTAATTTGCCGGCCAGCAATAGCTGGAAGCCGAATTACATCATTCCCCACGATCCACGTGGATTTAGAGGGGGAATAGTAATTAACGCTGCCAGGAACTTGTGCAGCAGGATAAGCCATATACCGCTGTATCCTGTGCCCAAGTCTTCCGGCGGCCAGTTCATATGTATTCAACACCACCGACCTGTAGTGGTCAAGTGGTTAACCTCAGTCATTGAGTCCCCTCTGCTGTAGTCTTTATACATTTTCCTCTCTTATCCACTCCCTTATCTTTCAGCCTTTTCCAAGCAGCCAGAGTGAATAATAAGAGCTTCAGTGAGAGATGGTTAATGATAGCTGTTTGCAGGCAGCCAGGGCTGGGCTCCTGTGGGAAGCTGTTAGCATGTACAGTGGCTGCCACATGTGATGTCCCGCTGTGCTCCTCCCCATCCATCACACTCCAGTCACTCAGGAACTCATACATCACCATTACACAGTGATGGTGATAGAAGGTCACCTTGAACCCAAAATGCAAAAATAAATAAATAATAATTACGCCAGGTAGAGTAAAATTGATGGCTGCATCAGTAAGACTCTCCTTCAGCACTGCTATGAAGCCGATCTACTCAGGCAAGGTTGAGAGCCAGATGTCCGGAGGAGATATGTAAGGACTGTTCCAGCTTTTGGGGGATTTTGTGAAAAGCGTAATTCTACATGTAGAGAAAAGAAACAGAAGTAAAACAGAAGTAAAACCTGCTGAAGGGCTTTTAGCTAGCTTTTCTGCAGCTCCTTACCTGCCACTGTTCAGAGGCTTGTAATCCATACTGATGGGTTATTTGACTTTACCCTCAAATGAGGAAGGAACCGGTAGCAACGTAAATTTTTCTATGTTCTCTGTAAAGTGATGGCAAATGTCAACACTATATAAATGAATAGTAATAATGCATCTCTCTATAGATGTACAGTCACATTGCCCATATAGATCAGGGTGGCCAAACCTTTTAGGCCAAAGGTCATATTGCCATTCTTGAGTGCTAGGGAGCTGAACTAGCGAAATTAAACACAATTTTTGCTGATTGCCATTAGGTACACTATACCTGTGACCTGTTGTCAAATAAAACTTTTCCATGATAAATAACAGTGGCTGTTACAGCTGCTGGCACAGTGGCGGCTGCTAATCAGTGGCTGCTGCTGCTACAGTGGCGGCAGATAACCTACAAGCGAGCAAAGGGGGAGGCAGAGCGGCAACACAAGGTGGCCCCTGCATGTGGCACCACAGCTAAAGCCTGCAAGCCGCATGGAATTAACTGTAGAGAGTTTGGGGGCCACCAGAAAAGGCTCGGTCTGGGTTTTGGACATGCATGGTATAGATGAAGACTACCTGCAGTAAGGAGAGCAGATGTTTAGCATTTAGGCAAGATGCCCACTGCAGCCCGCAGTAGTGATTCAGAAATTACTTGTGATTTTTGAATCGCAAAAGTACCAGGATTTTCTCGGTGATTTCCAGGGCAATTACAGTACAAGGGAATTAAGAGTCATTTGTTGCGGGAATTGCTGAGAAAATTCCGGTAGTTTACTGGGGAAATCACAAAAATACAACAGGCATCACTTTTTGCAATGCTGCTGTGGACCCGTTACCATAGGGATCCATTGGTGCTGCACTTTGCCAGCAATCAACAAGCGCTACCAAACTAGGATGTATAACAGAGGTGCCAACGTAGTATAAAAACGTTTAAAAAGAGAAAGTAGTGGTGGACGTGTTGCTCTTTTGGGGTATTGTGAATAAATTGTTGTTTACTATAAACCAACAATTTTTGGTGTCTTGGAGGAGGTAAGTCCACTACTACCTCCTTTTTAAACAGTTTTAAACATTTTTATACTACATTGGCACCTCTGTTATCCATCCTAGTATATTGTCTAGTCCACCCTTGGTGGAGGGTTGTTGCCCCATCTTTCCGATATACAGAGAGAGACTTCTTAAAGTGAACCCAAATTAAAAATACAAGATTTCAGAAATAAAATCTATTTGCTAAATTATAATAATAAATAGCAGCCTTTTTTCAGCTGCATGATGACAAATATAAAATATTTTACATTTATTAGAGGAACCCCTCCCTTCCTTTCATATTGCCGGGACAGAATCTGGCAGACTGTTGTAGTAGGAGGTGTCCGTCAAAGGAGGAATTGCTAATGGCTGCCACCTGTATACCCTAATTATAAAAAAAGAGAAGGGTGAAAAGCAGGCACTGAAATGCTCAAAGGCTTGAAGGAGTGTTTATTTATCTTTGTGTCAGTGGTGCAACTAAATATTTTGAATGAAAACAATGTTTGGTTTGAGTCCGCTTTAACCTGAGTGGGGTCAGGTCTAATCTCCCCATCCATTGCAGTGGTTTCCTTTGTGGGAACCCTGGTTTGTGAGCATTACTACTTCGTTATTATCTATAATCTGGTATCAAGACTTACTACATTATATTGAGCTCTCGGTGTCCTTTTCTTTGTTTTTTGTCTTTTACATGCGCTACAAAATGGCTACTAGCAGCCAATGGCCTTCAAAGTTAACCACTTCAGGATTCTGCATACGCATAAGTACGCCCCTGAATCCTGAAGCTGTTTCCATGGAAACGTTCCATGTCCGTTCACGGAGGGTTCCCCGCTGTTTACATACATACGGCGCTGCTGCGCAGCAGCGCCGTAGAGGAGATCGGCGATCCCCGGCCTCTGATTGGCTGGGGACCGCCGGCATCTGATAGGCTGAAGCCTATCTGAGGTGGCGCAGGACGGATTTCCGTCCTGCGCAGCCCATAATGAAGAGGGGAGGGAATGGAAGGAGGCAGAGGGAGGAATAGCGCTGCGGAGGGGGGCTTTGAGGAGCCTCCCCGCCAGGCACAGCAGCGCGGCGGCGATCAGACCCCCCAGCAGGACATCCCCCTAGTGGGGAAAAAAGGGGGGGGGGGGGAAGTCTGATCGCCCTGTCTGCTATCTGATCTGTGCTGATGGCTGAAGAGCCCCCGCAGCACAGATCATCCAAACCACCCGAAACCCGGAAGTAGTTAAAATAAAACAAAAAAACACAAAAAAAAAAAAAACTGCATGTGCCACTGATGCACATTTTTTTGTAATATAATGTCATTAAAATTCCCTTTCCATTTCAGTCTGCTGCCAGTTATGATTTTCTAGACACGCTTAGTTTCCTCGCCATGGCAACTGTTGGTCTGTGAAGGCTCTGTTGTCCAGGTCATGGTATATTCCCCTAGCCCCCCCTCCCCCCAAAAAAATGTCTTAGCACAAAGGTTGTAAACAGCATTCTAGCACATACTCTTTATGAAAGGTGGACTCTGTTGAATTTTGTATTATCGGCCTTACCCAGATGTCTTTAAAACAATACACACCTTCACACAAAAATGTTATTTCTTTCTTTTCTTTCTTTGAACTGAACACTAGAGAATGAGTGTCTGATTTAATAAAAAGCTCTTTTTTATTTATTCACAAGAACTGGAATTAGTAGGGGCTGAAATGGAACTTAAAATAGGGCTAATGAGATTAGGAAAGTAAGGATAAATTAACTGACATCTTTATTATTTAATCTGGCAGTCAGTTAATAAATGATTAGCTTCCAATCTGCTTAGTCCCATATTAAATTGCAGTTTATAACCCTAATTCCTATAGATTAAAAACAACAACAACAAAACAGTGAAGAATAGAGAGAGATAAAACTCTTTTGTACATGTCATGTCTGTTGGGTATGACACAGAGGACTGGCCATTGAATAGTAGTAAAAAATTAATGATTAGATTGCTGTTTTTTTATGCAAAATAATTAATTGCTCTAGAATGATAATATAAATGAATCAGAACCCTCTTTCACGTTATGGGTGCAATGAATTAATACTTCTCTACCCCTATACAAGTTGACCTGTTAGCAAGGGCTGCTGGTTCTAAATTTGACAGTGTCACTAATTTAAATGTCATGCCTAATATCATCAGTTTTTGGATGTTTGTCTTTTTATGTTTTGAGAAACAAAAAGAATTAAAGAGAGGGTGTGCTTATACTGCCTAGCCTCTGTTGCTATCTTGATCCCCCCCCTAAGTTCCCCCTGCGCTCTGCTATGCCCCCATAAATCATCAGCCGAGCTGTCGACATGCAGGGTGTCGCAGCCGGCTGTTTACATCTGCAGCTGTCAGTCTCTGCGCTCCTCCAACTCCTCCATAGCTCTGGTCCCCGCCCGCATCCCTTCCCTCCAATCAACGGGGAGTGAAGGGAGGCGGGCAGGGACCGGAGCTATGGAGGAGGCGGGGAGCATCGAGACTGACAGCTGCAGATGTAAACAGCCGGCTGCGACACGCTGTGTCTCGACAGCTCGGCTGATGATTTATGGGGGCATAGCAGAGCGCAGGGGGAACTTAGGGGGGATCGAGATTGCAACAGAGGCTGAGCAGTATAAGCAGATCCAGCCTCTGTGTCCTGATAGCATTGTTAGAACCCACCTCGGGTTCTCTTTAACCACTTCCCGACCGCCGTATATACAATTGGCGGCCGGGAAGTGGACGCCGCAAGGACCGCCGTATTGACAATTAGTGGCGGTCCTTGTATGGGCATGGGCGGAGCGATCGCGTCATCCGTGACGCGATCCTCCGCCTCCGCCTGGCGCCGCTCACCCGCCGCAACATCCCGCCGGCCATACGGAAGCGCCGGCGGGATGTTAACCCGACGATCGCCGCATACAAAGTGTATAATACACTTTGTAATGTTTACAAAGTGTATTATACAGGCTGCCTCCTGCCCTGGTGGTCCCAATGTCCGAGGGACCACCAGGGCAGGCTGCAGCCACCCTAGTCTGCACCAAGCACACTGATTTCCCCCCCCCCCGCCCCAGATCGCCCACAGCACCCATCAGACCCCCCCTGCCCACCCCACAGACCCCTGTTTGCACCCAATCACCCCCCTAATCACCCATCAATCACTCCCTGTCACTATCTGTCAACGCAATTTTTTTTATCCCCCCCCTGCCCCCCGCTCCCTCCTGATCACCCCCCCACCCCTCAGATTCTCCCCAGACCCCCCCCCTCCAGACCCCTCCCCCATGTACTGTATGCATCTATCCCCCCTGATCACCTGTCAATCACCCCCTGTCACTGCCACCCATCAATCAGCCCCTAACCTGCCCCTTGCGGGCAATCTGATCACCCCCCCACACCAATAGATCGCCCGCAGATCCGACATCAGATCACCTCCCAAATCCATTGTTTACATTCTCTCCTCTAAACACCCACTAATTACCCATCAATCACCCATTAATCACCCATCAATCACCCGCTATCACCACCTGTCACTTTTACCTATCAGATCAGACCCTAATCTGCCCCTTGCGGGCACCCAATCACCCGCCCACACGCTCAGATTGCCTGACCCCCCCTTATCAATTCACCAGTGCATTAATTACATCTGTTCTTCCCTGTAATAACCCACTGATCACCTGTCAATCACCTGCCAATCACCTATCACCCATCAATCACCCCCTGTCACCCCCTGTCACTGCCACCCGTCAATCAGCCCCTAACCTGCCCCTTGCGGGCAATCTGATCACCCACCCACACCATTAGATCGCCCGCAAACCCGCCGTCAGATTACCTCCCAAATGTATTGTTTACATTTGTTATCTTCTCTAAACACCCACTAATTACCCATCAATCACCCATCAATCACCCCCTTTCACCAACCGTCACTGTTACCTATCAGATCAGACCCTAATCTGCCCCTTGCGGGCACCCAATCACCCGCCCACACGCTCAGATTGCCCTCAGACCCCCCCCCCCTTATAAATTCGCCAGTGCATTAATTACATCTGGCCTTCCCTGTAATAACCCACTGATCACCTGTCAATCACCTGCCAATCACCTATCACCCATCAATCACCCCCTGTCACTGCCACCCAACAATCAGCCCCTAACCTGCCCCTTGCGGGCAAACTGATCACCCACCCACACCAATAGATCGCCCGCAGATCCGACATCAGATCACCACCCAAGTGCAGTGTTTCCATCTATTCTCTCCTCTAAACACCCACTAATTACCCATCAATCACCCATCAATCACCCCCTATCACCACCTGTCACTGTTACCCATCAGATCAGACCCTAATCTGCCCCTTGCGGGCACCCAATCGCCCGCCTACACGCTCAGATTGCCCTCAGACCCCCCCCTTATCAATTCGCCAGTGCAATATTTACATCTGTTCTCCCCTGTAATAACCCACTGATTACCTGTCAATCACCTATCAATCACCCATCAATCACCCCCTGTCACTGCCACCCATCAATCACCCCCTGTCACTGCCGCCCATCAATCACCCACTGTCACTGCCACCCATCAATCAGCCCCTAACCTGCCCCTTGCGGGCAATCTGATCACCCACCCACACCAATAGATCGCCCGCAGATCCGACGTCTGATCACCTCCCAAGTGCAGTGTTTACATCTGTTCTCTACCCTAAACACCCACTAATTACCCATCAATCACCCCCTGTCACTGCTACCTATCAGATTAGACCCCTATCTGCCCCTAGGGCACTCAATCACCCGCCCACACCCTCAGAATGCCCTCAGACCCCAGCCCTGATCACCTCGCCAGTGCATTGCTTGCATCTATTCCCCCCTCTAATCACACCTTGAGACACCCATCAATCACCTCCTGTCACCCCCTAGCACACCTACCCATCAGATCAGGCCCCAATTTGCCCCGTGTGGGCTCCTGATCACTCGGCCAAACCCTCAGATCCCCCTCAGACCCCCTTCCGATCACCTCCCCAGTGCATTGATTGCATCTATTTTCCCCTCTAACCACCCCCTGAGACACCCATCAATCACCTCCTGTCACCCCCCTAGCACTCCTATCCATCAGATCAGGCCCAATACAACCTGTCATCTAAAAGGCCACCCTGCTTATGACCGGTTCCACAAAATTCGCCCCCTCATAGACCACCTGTCATCAAAATTTGCAGATGCTTATACCCCTGAACAGTCATTTTGAGACATTTGGTTTCCAGACTACTCACGGTTTTGGGCCTGTAAAATGCCAGGGCGGTATAGGAACCCCACAAGTGACCCCATTTTAGAAAAAAAGACACCCCAAGGTATTCTGTTAGGTGTATGACGAGTTCATAGAAGATTTTTTTTGTCAAAAGTTAGCGGAAATTGATTTTTATTGGCTTTTTTTCACAGTGTCATTTTTCACTAACTTGTGACAAAAAATAAAATCTTCTATGAACTCGCCATACACCTAACGGAATACCTTGGGGTGTCTTCTTTCTAAAATGAAGTCACTTGTGGGGTTCCTATACTGCCCTTGCATTTTAGGGGCCCTAAACCGCGAGGAGTAGTCTAGAAAACAAATGCCTCAAAATGACCTGTGAATAGGACGTTGGGCCCCTTAGCGCACCTAGGCTGCAAAAAAGTGTCACACATGTGGTACCGCCGTACTCAGGAGAAGTAGTATAATGTGTTTTGGGGTGTATTTTTACACATACCCATGCTGGGTGGGAGAAATCTCTCTGATTTTTTTACACACAATTGTCCATTTACAGAGAGATGTCTCCCACCCAGCATGGGTATGTGTAAAAATACACCCCAAAACACATTATACTACTTTTCCTGAGTACGGCGGTACCACATGTGTGACACTTTTTTGCAGCCTAGGTGCGCTAAGGGGCCCAAAGTCCAATGAGTACCTTTAGGATTTCGCAGGTCATTTTGCGACATTTGGTTTCAAGACTACTCCTCACGGTTTAGGGCCCCTAAAATGCCAGGGCAGTATAGGAACCCCACAAATGACCCCATTCTAGAAAGAAGACACCCAAAGGTATTCCGTACGGAGTATGGTGAGTTCATAGAAGATTTTATTTTTTGTCACAAGTTAGCGGAAAATGACACTTTGTGAAAAAAAAACAATTAAAATCAATTTCCGCTAACTTGTGACAAAAAAATAAAAACTTCTATGAACTCACCATACTCCTAACGGAATACCTTGGGGTGTCTTCTTTCTAAAATGGGGTCATTAGTGGGGTTCCTATACTGCCCTGGCATTTTAGGGGCCCTAAACCGTGAGGAGTAGTCTTGAAACAAAAATGACCTGTGAAATCCTAAAGGTACTCATTGGACTTTGGGCCCCTTAGTGCAGTTAGGGTGCAAAAAAGTGCCACACATGTGGTATCGCCGTACTCGGGAGAAGTAGTATAATGTGTTTTGGGGTGTATTTTTACACATACCCATGCTGGGTGGGAGAAATACTTCTGTAAATGACAATCTTTTGATTTTTTTACACACAATTGTCCATTTACAGAGGTATTTCTCCCCCCCAGCATGGGTATGTGTAAAAATACACCCCAAAACACATTGTACTACTTCTCCCGAGTATGGCGATACCACATGTGTGGCACTTTTTTGCACCCTAACTGCGCTAAAGGGCCCAAAGTCCAATGAGTACCTTTAGGATTTCACAGGTCATTTTGAGAAATTTCGTTTCAAGACTACTCCTCACGGTTTAGGGCCCCTAAAATGCCAGGGCAGTATAGGAACCCCACAAATGACCCCATTTTAGAAAGAAGACACCCCAAGGTATTCCGTTAGTAGTATGGCGAGTTCATAGAAGATTTTATTTTTTGTCACAAGTTAGCGGAAATTGATTTTAATTGTGTTTTTTCACAAAGTGTTATTTTCCGCTAACTTTTGACAAAAAATAAAATCTTCTATGAACTCACCATACTCCTAATGGAATACCTTGGGGTGTCTTCTTTCTAAAATGGGGTCATTTGTGGGGTTCCTATACTGCCCTGGCATTTTAGGGGCCCTAAACCGTGAGGAGTAGTCTTGAAACGAAATTTCTCAAAATGACCTGTGAAATCCTAAAGGTACTCATTGGACTTTGGGCCCTTTAGCGCAGTTAGGGTGCAAAAAAGTGCCACACGTGGTATCGCCGTACTCAGGAGAAGTAGTATAATGTGTTTTGTGGTGTATTTTTACACATACCCATGCTGAGTGGGAGAAAGATCTCTGTAAATGGACAATTGTGTGTAAAAAAAAATAACAAATTGCCATTTACAGAGATATTTCTCCCACCCAGCATGGGTATGTGTAAAAATACACCCCAAAACACATTATACTACTTCTCCTGAGTACGGCAATACCACATGTGTGGCACTTTTTTGCAGCCTAACTGCGCTAAGGGGTCCAAAGTCCAATGAGCACCTTTAGGCTTTACAGGGGTGCTTACAATTTAGCACCCCCCAAAATGTCAGGACAGTAAACACACCCCACAAATGACCCCATTTTGGAAAGTAGACCCTTCAAGGTATTCAGAGAGGGGCATGGTGAGTCCGTGGCAGATTTCATTTTTTTTTTTTTGTCGCAAGTTAGAAGAAATGGAAACTTTTTTTTTTTTTTTTTTTTTTCTCACAAAGTGTCATTTTCCGCTTACTTGTGACAAAAAATAATATCTTCTATGAACTCACTATGCCTCTCAGTGAATACTTTGGGATGTCTTCTTTCCAAAATGGGGTAATTTGGGGGGTATTTATACTATCCTGGAATTCTAGCCCCTCATGAAACATGACAGGGGGTCAGAAAAGTCATAGATGCTTGAAAATGAGAAAATTCACTTTTTGCACCATAGTTTGTAAACGCTATAACTTTTACCCAAACCAATAAATATACACTGAATGGTTTTTTTTTAATCAAAAACATGTTTGTCCACATTTTTCGCGCTGCATGTATACAGAAATTTTACTTTATTTGAAAAATGTCAGCACAGAAAGTTAAAAAAATCATTTTTTTGCCAAAATTCATGTCTTTTTTGATGAATATAATAAAAAGTAAAAATCGCAGGAGCAATCAAATAGCACCAAAAGAAAGCTTTATTAGTGACAAGAAAAGGAGCCAAAATTCATTTAGGTGGTAGGTTGTATGAGCGAGCAATAAACCGTGAAAGCTGCAGTGGTCTGAATGGGAAAAAAAGTGGCCGGTCCTTAAGGGGTAGAAAGCCCTAGGTCCTCAAGTGGTTAAGAAGAGGACAGACTTAAAGTGTAACTCAAGTGAAACTAAACGGACAAGATAAACAATTGTATCTATTCTCCAACTCCTAAAAAATGATTTTAGATATCCTACAGTTTTATGCTCTGTTTCCACAATTAAAAAAGTAGATTTCATATTTTGTCTCTGCACAATTAGTCTGCCCCCTCAGAGTGCTAAAATATATGATCTGTTGACCATTATTTATTCCCTGCTCTAAGAAGCCCAGTTCTCTGCCTGGAAACTATTGTATGGCTGTAATTCCTTATCACTGAGGGATGCTATAGTCAGACTGAGTCCTGACTGGATAAAAACTCTATGTTTTATAAACAAATTTTGGGTTTCCGTGTAGCAGCTCCTTATTACAGCTTCTGGGAAGGTTAAGTGCGTCTGGTGGGTTCAGATGCCCCCCATTTTTTGGCTCTTCGCATGATTGGTCTTAACTTCCCTTGGTTGAGCTACGCAGAATTGGGTATTACGGCCTGACGAAGGGCACATACAATTCTATACAAAAGCCCAAAACGAACATGTGTCGTTGCCTTGAAGTTTAAATGCCCACAAAGCTACAACCAATTGTTGTTTCATACCAACCAATGTGCTTTTTAGACCTTGTGATATTGAAGAACCATTTTTCTATTTTTTGTACGTGTGTCAATAAAGTTTTTTTCAGAGAATTGGGTATTACGGCCTGACGAAGGGCACATACAATTCTATACAAAAGCCCGAAACGAACATGTGTCGTTGCCTTGAAGTTTAAATGCCCACAAAGCTACAACCAATTGTTGTTTCATACCAACCAATGTGCTTTTTAGACCTTGTGATATTGAAGAACCATTTTTCTATTTTTTGTACGTGTGTCAATAAAGTTTTTTCAGAGACTTTCTTTGCCTATTTGAGATTGCATTTTAGCATATTTAGTCCTTTTTAAAGGTATAAACAAATGGATAAAAACTCTATAGCAGAAATTGTAACTCTTTCAGGCAGAGAAAGAAGAGCAACACAGAATATTTATTTGTGCCACTATACATAAACATGCCCATCTCATCATGTCACGTGTCACTTAAACTTCCCTTTAAGCCTTGCAGACATGCCATGTTCTCGCCAATCGAGGCTGTCTTGGCTGAAAATCTAGCGAAGGTTTTGGCATCCACCGATGTTGCTAAGTGATTCGGCATGCCGGCCATGCCATGGGCTGAAGGGTTCAAATGTGCATGCATGCTTTAGTGGAATAGCAGGACTTTAAATAATGTACTGTTTGCACTAAAGGTGTACAAATAGCAGGTTTATGAATGTCAGGTTAAAGTGGATCCGAGATGAACTTTTACTCATTGCATAATTGTGTTTCTTTCCTATTGTTTATAGGGCATTCCTCAAGCCAAATACTTTTTTTTTTCGTTTTAATACTCTAATTCCCTATAAACTGAATAAGCCCCACCCACAGTTTTCAGAGAGCCTTGGCAGTAGCAAGGGCTCATGGGAGCTCAGTCTGGGCAGGAGGAGGGGGAGGTATTACTAGCCAGAGATTTCAGAGGCAGAGGGGAGGAGGAGGGGGGATTAGGTTTTTTTCAGTCTGAGTGCTGATGGTGCAGATAAGCCTGCCTCTGTGTAATGTTTACAAACATGGCTGCAGTCGTATCACAGGAAGAAATCATCATATTCTAGTAAAGCAGTATGCAGACAGATTTGCTGTTTAAACCATCTAAACTGTACATAACATATATAGACAAGTTGCTTGTTATACTTAGTTTTTCATTTCGGATCCGCTTTAAGGAACAATCAGCATCAGTCTATTGTTCCCCTTCTTACCCCACCCATCCAAGCCACTCTAACTTTGCCAGTGTTCTTCCCTTCTTCATAGACACAGAAAGCATTACTTGGCTGTTGCCCAGCCACATGTCTGTACAGCATTAGAACCCCACAGTTTCATCCTGCAGCGTCACCTGCAGGATTGGGTTTGATTGTTGTCAGGCAATTCAAATTGAAGGGAAATTGTGTGTGTGTGTGTGTGTGTGTGTGTGTGTGTGCACACACCAGGCAACAGGAATTGGTTTTATCTTGCAATAATTTCTGCACAGGGTTTGCAGCAATGGTGTACGATTGGTGTCAGCAAGAACAGATTTCTCTGATTATTGGTGATCTGAAGTATCACCAATAATACAGACGCTATACCTGATTATGTGTGATCTGCAGAATCACCAATAATACTGGTATAGCCAGGACCAGGACAACCAATGTGAGGGTGTGTGTTTGGTGCAACAGTAATGATAGAGATACTCGCTATTCCCAGAGGAGCTGGGAGATATGAGTATATCTATGTAACACTGGAATACAAACTCCAGCAAGCTGGAGATGCATGCAATAGTAATATAGTTCACCCGAGGAGCGGGTGGAACTATGTAACAACGAGTGTACTGATCACCCAAGGAGTGGGTGATTCAGACTGTATTGTAGTCACTATTACCTGAGGGGCAGGTAGAGGTGAAGATACTGTAGTGACTATTCACCTGAGGAGCAGGTGATTCAGACTGTACTGCAGCAACTGACCACCTGAGGAGCAGGTGATTCAGATAGTACTGCAGCTAGTAATCTCCTGAGAAGCAGGTGATTCAGACTGTACTGCAGCTACTGACCATCTGAGGAGCAGGTGATTCAGATAGTACTGCAGCTAGTAATCTCCTGAGTAGCAGGTGATTCAGACAATGCTGCAGCTACTGACCACCTGAGGAGCAGGTGATTCAGATAGTACTGCAGCTTGTATTCACCAGGCAAAGCAGGTGATACTATCAGAGAATCCCTCACCAGTGACTAGGCTCACTGGTGAGGATAGAAGAGTCAGACAAGCAGAATTGGCAACGAGCTGACAAATACGGTACAGAGACAGAAAGCTAGATCAGAGTAGTATTTCAGGCAGAGTCGGCAACTATATCAGATAGGCAAAGGTACAGGATCAGTAAACAGAAGAGTAGTCAAGCTAGCAGAAGGTCATAACAAATAATACAATACAATTAGTACTTTAAGCTATCAACAGAATCTGGCTAAGACCCAGTGCACACCGAGCGGTTTTTGGAGTGATCCGCCGGCCGCATCCGCCTCTAAAAACGCTTGTCTAATGTATTGCAATTGGATGGTGCACACCGGCGGTTTGCGTTTTTTGCCAAGCCGCAAACGCGCCTCCTGCTGCGCGTTTGCGGTTTTTGTAAGCGTTTCGTCCTCAATGTAAAGTATAGGAAAACCGCAAACCGCTCTGAAAAACGCTAGTTCAGAGCAGTTTGCCAGGCATTTTTGTTACAGTAGCTGTTCTGTAACAGCTTTTACTGTAACAATATGTGTTATCTGCTACACAAAAACGCACCCAAAACCGCTAGGTATGTTTAGAAAACCTCTCTAAACATACCTAGAATCGCTCTGAAATCCGCTCCCAAAACCGCTAGCGTATTGCGGATCTGCTAGCGGTTTTGGTGTGCACTGGGCCTAAGTGTGGATCCCCAGCTCCTGCTGGTTCTAAGCACACTTTGGGATCTGAATAGGTCTGAGTGCGAACGCGTAGCATTTGCAACAGCAGACGCGGAGCAACTGACCGACATGTCCTATATATACTGCAAGCGCTCCACAGCGCCGCCCCAGTCACTCAGCCAATCCGGAGCATAGCTGGAGTCAGCTGATCCGCCTGATCAGCTGACTCCCCTTCTAGATGCATAAAGGTCCTGTCGCCTGGCGCGCGCACGTAGCCCTTAGTCTGTGAACAATAGAAGGACCAGGCAGAGCACCAGCATGTAGCCGCGCGGCGGAGACCGCCGGCTGTGACGCGGAGATAGCCGCCATGCCGCTTGCTGTTGCGGCCGTATTTCTGCTATTCATTACAAATGGTAACCTGAATCATAGCTATGTTCACCCTACTGTCATGTTTGAAAAGTTTTGGTCTTGCAAAATGTATGTTTTAAAGGGGAACTGAAGAGAGAGGTATATGGAGGCTGTCATGTTTATTTCCTTTTAATCAATACCAGTTGCCTGGCTGCCCTGCTGGTCTATTTCTCTGCAGTAGTATCTGATTAAAACCAGAAACAAGCATGCAGCTAGTCTTGTCAGATCAGACTTATAAGTCTGAACCACTGAAACACCTGATCTGCTGCATGCTTGTTCAGGGGCTATGGCTAATAGTATTAGAGGCAGAGGATCAGCAGGACTGCCAGGCAACTGGTATTGTCTAAAAGGAAATAAACATGATAGCCTCCATATACCTCTCTCTTCAGTTCCCCTTTAAAGTAGCATACCCACGAACTCCATACACCGTCCTAAGAGCCTGAGCCCACAAACGCAGTTGTACCCGCTTCTGTCCGCTTTTCAGCATCTGTAACATTGGTGTGTAACTGAATAGGAGACACCACTGCGTCAGTGGGCTCAGGCCCTTAATGCTTGTTACATTCAGCTGGCGATGTACATTACCGTATATACAGTATCTTAAAAATTTACCTTGAACTTAAGGTGAACCTCCGGACTAAAAATCTACTCAGCAGAACTGAAAAGGCTTGGTGTTTCTTTAACAGTTTTACAGCATCAGAACTTCGTTTTTCTTACCAAAGCATCATTTTTAGCTGCATTTTTAGCTAAGCTCCACCCATCAAAGAAAAAAGCCCGGGTTTTTTTTCCCTGATGCTGTGCAGAGCATGATGGGATTTCCTATGTTGTTGTTCACGTTGCCTAGCAACTGGGAGAGGTGCTCAGGACACAGGACAGTTGGGACGGTCTCATGCTCCCTGTCGCCTCCTTTCAACCAAAAAGATGGCTGCCATCATGAAATCACATTTGCCTGTTCTTTTAAAACAGGGTGGGTAAGAGATTGTATTACCTATCTATTTTAATTAACATAACTAATGTAACTTAATGACCGTATGTTTGTTTAGGCTGAAGTTCCTCTTTAACTTTCTTCCATGTATTTAATGCAGTTCTATGTGCATAAGTCAACTTGCTTTTAGCACTCCTCATTCGCCACACAGCACTTCAGTGAGTGCCTTCTACCTCTCCCTTATGTGGGGAATAAACTACCCTACGCAAATCAGTCAAGCAGCGCAGGTGGGGCACTAAAGGCTTCCCTCGTCACAAAAGCTTCTGATTCTCCTTCTAAAAGTAGGCTGTACTCAGCACCTCACCTCAAAATACAAGGCAGCCTCACATAGTGTAAAACCATAAAACTTGAATTCCTTTTAAAACTTCGGATAGCACCCATACTAACTGTGGTTACAAAGAGCTTGTGTGTGTACAGGTCCATCTCGGTTTTTAGAACCCGCTGCTGTAGTGGATCTCTAGAGGCATTCCTCTCCCGGTTTGCATTCACGGTGGTCCACCCACTATCCGCCTTGCTTACTTCCTGATCTTGCCAACGTAAACTTTTCTGAAAATAATTATATTCACTTCTAATATTTCCCACATTCTCCTGAGTGCCGCAGTTTGTGTGTGAAGATGTTATCTCTGAAATAAGTACCAGAAAACATTTTTATCTGAATCCGGTATCTACCTAAATCCACCTCCCCTTTATAAATACTGGTTGCCGGATTTGTAATTAGCTTTATATCATTAGTAGTTTAGCAGTGATCGAGATTGCTCTGCATGATGTTACCACCACAAGGAGAATATTCAAATTTGCATATTAAAAAACCTTCATAAACCGTAAATACTACTCACTGAAAGTGCATTAGAATTTCCTTTTTTTATATAACTACTGAGTTTACACAAGTGTGAGAAGGTTTCCATTTGGGTTGTTCGATTACGTGACTTTGAACATGATGAAAGAAGCTCTGCAGGAAAACGAGTCTCAGATGTGACTCCTCAGGAAAGCAAGTGATATTAGATGCATATAAACAGCAAATGGATCATGTAAATTTCATACAGAAAAGTGGTCATGGATTTTAATGTCTTTGCCTCCCCCATGTTTGGCTCCTTCCAGCAATGCAGAAAAGCTGAGTATATTTGGGGATTCTGTTGTCATGGAGACTAGCATCGGATTCTGGAAGTGCTAAGAAATACATTCTTTCTCTTTGTAGTTCTAGACGGATGGGGTTATTTTTCTAACTCACTTCAACTGTTAGTTTTTTCCTCCATTGCTTGTTCCTTGAATGCAACTCAGAAGGGACCACAAAATGCTCCTTTAGGCATGTGTGAATAGTTGTTCTTTATAGTCACTTTGTTCTGCCGACATGAGGCTTGTACTGTTGTGGAAGTTTTAGTTCTTTTGAAGAGTGTTTGAGGTAGTGTAAGCTGAAATAATTTAAGACAACCAATCGTTAGTAGCTTACATAAGAATCTGAATATTCATTCAAGATTTTTATTTTAGATGGAAAGAGGTTACCCACACAGTTGAGGTTTTTATTGTTGGCTACGTCTGTACTGGTGATGTTCCCACAATTCCTGTCCAGACTCCATAGACCCTTGTTGCTTTGCTATGAACCCTGGTGGTCCTAGGACAGGCATGGGCAAACTCCGCCCTCCAGCTGTTATGGAACTACAAGTCCCACAATGCATTTGCCTTTGAGTCATGACTGTGGCTGTCAGACTCCTGCAATGCATTGTGGGACTTGTAGTTCCTTAACAGCTGGAGGGCCAAGTTTGCCCATGCCTGTCTTAGGACCTGATAATGGTTCTCTAACTGGTTCTGAATTTAATAGAAAAGTTTATTTACTTAATATTATACTGAAGAGATGTGTCCACTTCCTGTTAAGACAGAAACTAAGGAGAATTGTCCAAGATAAGATGCATACAACAACAAAAACAAAAATGTTTTCAATGCTATTCATTTTAAAGAAAGCTTTAGAGGGGGAGGGCTATGTTTTTTTCTTTTTAAATGAATCATAAAAAGGCATGAAACCCCCTCCCGTCTAACATTTCTTTAACTCCTTCCCATCCATGCAGTAAGAGTCAACCTGTGGTGGGGATCCACCATACTAGGTTATACCAGCCCATATTGTACATGGTGTAGGGGCACTATAAGAGAGGGGCGACAAAGCCAACCCTTCTCCTACACAGCCCTTGTCCATATCATGGAAAAGGAGCTCAAACTCCTCCCCATCTCCATTGCCCAGGAGGAGATGGGGGTATCCACAGCTGTGCATGTTGGCATGGGGGGGCTTATGGCAGAATCTAGGAGCCCACTTTAATACGGCAACCCCTCAGATGTCCATCGCCTTTCAGGTAAATGGGTATTGTTTTACTTTTAAATATGAGAATAATAAACTTTTATTAGGTAATAAAAAAAACTAATTTTGTATCCCTCTGTTTTTCATCTGTCACTTTTTGTGTGACTTTTTTCTTCTGTTTTCGATCTTCTTCTTTAATTCAGATGGAAGTGCCCTCCCTGCCGCAAGTTCTCGCTACTGCCGCTAGGGAGCTCCCAGTCAGGCCTGGTGCACACCAAAAACCGCTAGCAGATCCGCAAAATGCTAGCAGATTTTGAAACGCTTTTTCTTCTTTTTCTGCAGCGTTTCAGCTAGCGTTTTGCGGTTTTGTGTTTTGGTGTAGTAGATTTCATGTATTGTTACAGTAAAGCTGTTACTGAACAGCTACTGTAACAAAAAACGCCTGGCAAACCGCTCTGAAGTGCCGTTTTTCAGAGCAGTTTGCGGTTTTCTTGTACTTAACATTGAGGCAGAAACGCATCCGCAATCCAAAATCTGCAGCACCCCGGGAGTATGCGTTTCTGCAAAACGCCTCCCGCTCTGGTGTGCACCAGCCCATTGAAATACATTACCCAAGCGGATCCGCACCCGCAAGCGGATCGCAAACCCGCAGCGGAAACGCTCCGGTGTGCACTAGGCCTCAGTGTTTACTCTCCTGGAGGATTTTCATTGGTTGATACTCTGCATCAATGAAGAGTTTTTTTTTTTTATTACGATTTTTTACATTTAATAGGTAGGGAGTCAAGAATGACTCCCTTTATCTATTTAAAGCAGGGGTCTCAAACTCGCGGGCCATTTGCGGCCCTCGATACAATATTTTGTGGCCCTCGCTGGCAAAAGCTTCCTTATAGTTCGCTTCAGTGCTCCCAAGTAATCCGCCGCATCCCCACCGCTAAACGAGGGCTGCAGAGCCCCCAAATCGCCCGGGGGGCAATCCACCGGCATTTCCTGGAAGGAGCAGAGCTTTCAGCTTCAGCTCTGCCCCTCCTGACGTCAATCGCCGCACGGATCGCCACCTCTCTCCGCCCCTCTCTGTGAAGGAAAAGTGAGAGGGGCGGGCAGAGGCGGCGATGCGCCGCGATTGTGAAATTCCTTATGCGGCCCAGCCTCATCCTGGCTTTGCCTCCTGCGGCCCCCAGGTAAATGGAGTTTGAGACCCCTGATTTAAAGAGAGCCTGAGGTGTGCTCAAATAAAAAAAAAAAGAAAAAAAAAAAGCAGGCTACCTGATCTGGGGGGCTGAGCGGATCAGGTAGCCGCAAAAAACGCCGCTCCCGTGGGCCGCAATGGCCCACTTTCACTTTAGTGACCTCTGGATCACGACGCTGCACTGAGAGAACGTGTGTCTCTCATAGTGTGCAGGGAGGTGGGGGAGCAGCAGGGGGCACAGCCAGGGAAAGAGAGCTGTGGGGGGGTGGGGGCAGAGAGCGGCAGTGTGGGGACACAGAAGCATGTTATGAGGCAGCAAACATGGCTCTGTGTCCCATCTGCCCCCCTCTGTTCTCTTTAAAAGACAGGCATCTGGGGTCTCCTTGGTAAAGGAGGCTCCCAGATGGTAACTTGAGCCGCCATCAGATAGGCATTAAAAACTTTTAACCTGCGGGGGAAAAGTTCTCACCCATGTTTGACGGGGAGCGTCGCCTCCCAGCACATGAAATAGTGATTTGCATACTAAAAAGAGAATTGCATAGGGCCCCAAATAATAATTTACTGGTCAAAACTGCAGGTCTCAAAACCATAGAAGAGGGGTTTATTTTACATTAGACACTCCATGAATTTGCTTACTATATTAAATGATTAAAGGACAAGCCCTACTAAACATGAAAGCATTAGATACACGATTGACTCTTGGCATCTGTTTAGTTAATGATCATATAGGGTGTACTCAACAAAAAACAAACAAATTCAGCAAAAAATGGGCAGCACGGTGGCATAGTGGATAGCACTCTCGCCTTGCAGCGCTGGATCGCTGGTTTGAATCCCAGCCAGGACAACATCTGCAAGGAGTTTGTATGTTTTCCCCGTGTCTGCGTGGTTTTCCTCTGGGCACTCCAGGTTTCCTCCCACAAATCCTAAAAAACATACAGATACGTTAATTGGCTTCCCTCTAAAATTGGCCCTAGACTATGAGAAATGCACTACACAATAAATACATAGACATATGACTATGGTAGGGACTAGATTGTGAGCCGCTCTGGGGGACAGTTAGTGACCAGACAATATACTCTGTACAGCGCTGCGTAATATGTCAGTGCTATATAAATACTTAAATAACAGCTGGTAAAGCTGCCGTGCCTTTAATATGTCAGCCTCCATATCATTAATCTGTTGTACTTTAAAGTGGTCCGAAACTCGATATTTCTTTGCTCTAAAAGATTCCTTACAGCCTCACACCTACTAGCACAAAAATAATTGTAGCAGAGCAGCATTCAAACAGTTAAACACAGCACATTGTTTTGCAGTGGAAAGACCATTCAGCTTATGATCCGCATCCAAAGAGGAGATAACATTATTTTTTGTTTACATTTCTCTGTTGTTACACTCTTAGCTGTGCTGAGAAGGAACACTCTATGCTTCAAGCATGTACACAGTTGAGAAGAGCTCACTAGAAGATGTTAATATTTAATAAAAGCAACTATAATTACAATGCAATGGCAGCTTTCAGAGTAGATAAATTGTATTTTGGGAACTTGTCATTTGTAAATGGACAATATTACTTGTGCGCAAAAGCAAACATGGTAACTGAATGGGTAATAAAAAGTAGGAAAACGCATTTTTGTTGAATGTTATGTCAGAGTTTCAGATCACTTCATTTGTGCCATTCGCGCAGTGCGGTCTATGCAGTGTCTGCTGTACTTGTATATCGCACACCGGAGATGCTAATCCGCATTTTGCAGTATGCTATGATGAGCAATCACTGCAATGCTTCTTTGTAATGGTAAATACTTATAGGTAATTCTGCGCTTGCAATGCGCCACTAGTGGGTAATCAGCACATGTGCCATAGTCATTAAGCTTTTACTTAAGAAACACAACACAGGTAATGTTGTTGCTGGGTAGGCAATGGACATTATGCTGTAACAATGGGATTTTTTTTTCTGATCTCATGTTGAAAGTACAATGCTGGAGTCACAGTAGATTGCAGTAATAATGCTCAAAGAGCAGGGATCATAGTAAACATTCAGTGGCTATTTTATTACAATTATAACTATAATACATTGAAATCTGGGAAGCTCTGAAATAAACTTCCTCTACTAACTCTAAGGGCTCGTTCCCACTATCGCGAATCTGCATGCGTCCAACGCATGCAGATCCGCACATGTAATGCAAGTGGATGGGCCTGTTTCCACTGTAGCGTTGTTGAGGTGCGTTTTTTTCATAGGTAAAAAAACGCACAAAACAGCCAACGATTTCGCCTGCGTCGGGAATCCGTGCGAATCGCCGCTAATGTATTTAATAGTAAAAACGCATGCGTTTGTTACATGCGTTTTTACCCGCGATTTCGCGTGCGATTTCGCACCTTTTTCAATTTTATTTAGCCCTGGCAGTGTCATGGTTAATTTCGCATGGCACCCTGCCATGCGAAATCGCATGCGAAATCGCGGGTAAAAACGCATGCGGAAGCGCATCCGCATGCGTTTTTACAAGCGTCGGAATGCGGCCGAAATCGCGTCGCAACAGTGGGAACGAGCCCTTAAAGTAAACCCAAGGTGAGAGGGATATGGAGGCTGCCATATTCATTTCCTATTAGGCAATACCAGTTGCCTAGCTATCCTGCTGATCCTCTACCTCGAATTCTTGTTGCTATAGACCCTGAACAAGCATACTGCAGATTAGGATTGTCTGACATTGTCAGATCTGACTAGATTTAGCAGCATGCTTGGTTCTGGTGTTGTTCAGACACTTCTGCAGCTAAATAGATCAGCATGGCTGTTTAAAAGGAAATTAATGAAATAAATATGGCAGCCTCCATGTTCTTCAGTTTCCACTTCAGTTTTCCTTTAACTCCATTGCAAACAATCTTTTTTGCAGGATTTGCAGCTACGATGCAGAACTTTATCCTTCATTTTTATTTCCAAAAAATAAAAATAAATGCTAAGATGAATTCACATTTTACATACGGTGGTGCTTTCAAGTTTGCATACAAGACATCATCTGATTTTCAAACAAGTACTAAAAGTAACTGAAGGAAACATAGTTAAACAAATGAAATACATTTTTTTTATTTGGTAATGTTTTTACTAATAAAAAAGACAGATTTTTGTGTAGCAAAAGTGAGTGAATTGTGCTCTCAGAAGTTGCTGTGACCCCCTGTGCAGCAACAGCAGCAAGTAACTGAGTGCGCCAACAGGGTAGTACGCGTAGCGCCACCCCCGCTCAGGGATGTAGTTCCTGCTGGACAGGAAGTACGTCACTGGTTTACCGTCACTCTACGCATGCGTGTCCCGCTACCATGATAACTCGTTTACACTTACTGCATCGCCATACACTTGTATTGCTGCATAATCTTTGCAGTTAGGCACGGTTCTTGCGGCAGGGCACTGCAGAGTTTTCAGTGGGTTTGCGTCGCAATAGTGTGCAAGTCTCCATAGACTTACATTGCCCTTGCGATGAGGTCGGGAACATTTCGCAACCCATGGTGACGCTGTTCGTTTGAAAGTATCCTCAGTCTTTCCACAACATTTCTGTTTGATCAAAGTCAGGACTTTGACTAGGCTATTCCAGAACATTCACTTTATTATATTTAACTTTTCGTTGGTAAAATAACTTGTGTGTTTAAGATTGTTTGTTTGTTTTTTGTTTTTTGTTTTTTTGCTGCATGACCCACTCAAACTACGGTAATCCAATTCAGTTTTTTTTCCCCTAAGTTTTCTGCTAGGTGATATTTCACATCTCAATAAAATGCCTTTTAAGCCACCGGCAAGCAAGAAAATACTCAGAATAATTTTTACCAGTACTTTTTTCACCTACTTTTGGTACTTTTTTTTTAATTACAGAGTGCTAAAAAGTTATTTCAAAAAGATGAAACTTATCTCCTAGGAGAAAACTACAAAACAAGTTCTTACCCTGAAGAGAGGGAAGCCTCAGGATACTATTGAGGCTTCACTTTCTTGTTGGCAGCCCCCTGTTGCAGATTGTGCCCCCCCCCCCCTCCGAATCAGGACCATGCAGCGCCACTTCCGTATTAAGGGCGGCGCGAGCCCAACCATGCGTAGTAGCAGAGAGCCCGCAGCATCCGGCTTACTGCACATGCACGGGCGGACTCAGTCATCTATTGGGCGTCCATGAATAAGGAAGAAGATCTGCGTGGCTACAATCTGATTAGCGATAATGCCTTGTCACTAATCATCCGGGGAGGGGGGGAGGGGGCGCTCTCAGTGTTGGGGGACATTAGAACAGAGAGGGAAGCCTCAATAGGATCCTGAGGTTTTCCTCTCTTTAGGTAAGTATCTGATTTTGTGTACCCGAGTTTTGGCTCAGGTACACTTTTTTTTTAAGGACCATTATCACAAAAATATTGTATAATTGGAAATGTGTGTACACATACTTACAAGAAGTTATTTCTCTCAGATTAAAATACACCATCAATTATTTTTCACTTACGTTCTCATTGCTTTTACTTACACTAGGCAGTACAAATCTCACATTTTTGGACTAGTACATCTTCTCATGAGGGATTCTCAGTATTTCCATTATTCTTTACAAAAGGTTTTCCTGGAAAGGTTTTATACAAAGGTATTGGCCAGCCTCCTGTAAAGATTGTATAACGTATTGGTGTAGCAACACAAATGTCTGATTATTGTGTGATCTGCAGAATCACCAATAATGCAGACTCTATACCTGATTATGTGGTGATCTGCAGTATCACCAATAATGCAAGTATAGAAAGCAGAGATGTAGTGACAATAGTGTTTGGTGCAACAGTAGAGGGTAGATCTCACCAGAGGGGCTGGAGAGAACTACCAGAGGAAATGGCAGATAGTTTGACTAAACCTCACCAGTGGAGCTGGTGGGTACTATCTGCAACCAATCTGTGCTAGGCCCCACCAGAGGAGCTGGAGGGAACTAGCCAAGATAGAAGCTGGGTAGCTAGGAGCCCACACCAGAGGGGCTGGTGAGCGCTATCAGCTACAGTAACTAAATAGTAGCTAGACCCCACCAGAGGAGCTGGTGGGTACTACCAACAATAGTAACTAGATAGTTAGCTAGACCTCACCAGAGGGGCTGGTGGGTACTATCAGAGCACCTCTCCAGTGACAAGGGCTCACTGGAGAGTAGAAGGGTCAGACAGGCAAGGTTCAGCAACAGACAGGCGGGTACAGTACAAAATCAGAAGGCAAGAGAATAGTAATGATTCAGGCAGAGGTTCGGCAACTTAGATCAGATGGGCAGAAGTACAGAAACGTAGAGCAGAATCAGGGTCAGAGATAAGCCAGAGTCGTACACAGAATATCAATAATACAATAAGGCAATAATCCTAGTCTTGTGTGAAATCCCTGGTTTCCTCCCAGATCAAAACACACCAGAACTAGTCTAAGGTCTGAGCGCTAACACTGACTGACTTATTCGCAACAGCAGACAGTTTGCAAGTGAGCGGAGAACGCTTATGAAGCAGCGAGGAGAGCCCACAGCCACGCCTCTGCCAATCAGCCAATCCGGGCGCCGTGAGTCTGTCCTGACGTCAGACGACCGGCAGGTCAGCTGATGCGCCTTCTTCCAGCATAAAGGTCCTGTCTCCGCGCACGCCCGCGTGAGACAGCGACCCTATGAGCAACTGACAGTCCCGTCCCTGGCGTGCTACATGCCAGCGGAACGGTTGAGGCCTCAGTACCGAGAACAAAGGCGGCTGCAGATATCCTGCGTACCCGCAGCCGCCATCATAGGGTATGTTACACCTCCATTCTTTTTTGCACACTACAGGTTTAGTCCCTGGTTTACATATATTCAGGGTTGTTTCTTGGGCAGTGCGATTAGGGCAACCGCCCCGGGGCGCAGACCAGCAAATAGAAGAAGAGGATGCAGGCAGAAGGACATAACCGCTAGAGAGCTGGTGACGCACAATGCAGCCAAATGGAAGAAGAAAGAAGATTACCAGCGCGATCACCTTTCTTGACTCCTCCTGAGCTGCCTGCGTCTGACATCAAGTCATCATCATCATGTCACCACCGCATGATGACACCTGATGTCCTGTAGCGGTACTGCAGGCTGTCAATGTGCGGCACCCATGGAGGAGTCGGCTTTCCGGGCTCTCTTCACCTGTGTGCTTTCCTGGTCCCTGCTTCCTCCTGGAGGAGCGGCTGGTCACTAGTAAGTAGGCAGATCTACTTGTGACCTGTGGCTGTGTGACTGACCCTAAAGGGTAAGGGTTGGCGAGTCCACGGTGGTAGGGGGGGAAGGGGGTGCAATTTTTATACCCTCACCCTCGGTGCAATTTAGCATAGAAACTGCCCTGCATATCTTCCGAGTTACAAACAACCCACAATGCAAATAGTGTTCTTTAACATTACCAGCAAGGTGGCAACTCTTCTTCAGGCAAAGAGAAAAGCACAAATAGCCTATTGCAAGAACACAAACATATATTTCAGATTGCTCATAATGCCAACCTGGAAGGAAGATTCATTGTTTTTGTTATTTGTTATGTTCTGCTTCTTATTTCTTCTCATAAACCCAGAGCAATATTGAACAAAATCTGCAGACATGAAAATACTGTTCCTTTCCCTTTTTCACATTTTTAGAATGTAATGAGTGTTGCAAGTGTCTGCACAGACATTGGACTGCCAGGACAGAGCAGATAACCCTATTTGAGTGCACAGCAGGTGAGGCTGTGCGCTGCCACTGGCATACATCTGCATATATTGCTCTATCAGGCCTTGGCTTAAGCTGTCATGAGCTCCAGTACAGTGCAGCTATGCAGAGACAAAAGCAATCTGCAGGCCAGCAGGACACGAGAGCTGTCTGCTGGAGCAAGGCACTTGATTTTATTGACCTCCGGATGATAAACACACCTAGCTGACATATGACGTAACAGACGACGCAAAGAATGAATAAAAAGCCACTGAACACCGCAATTAGGGATGCCCGCTATGAAGCTATCATCAGTTGTCACTCATTCTGACATGTTAGGGCGAAAGGCAGAAAGAGAAAATAATTTGCAAGAAATGGTGACAGGACACATCTATTTCATCTCGGCAGCAGTGAATTGGGTGCAAGTGAGCTGAATGATGGCTCTCCCTGCTGCCGCTAAAATCCCAGGTGGCGTTAAATACAATTCCCCCTCCGGAGGGAGAAGTCATTTGGGGTCCAGGGATCACTGGATCCCCGAATTACCCAAGTGCGTTGCTGCTATAGCCGCGCCAAACTTAGAGGCTACGTGGCTTGCGGCCAGGAAGAACACCTACAAGAAAAGAACTCAATCATACGTTGTGAGTCAACCAATAGTGATTTGTACTCTGCTACATATAATGGGTGGGGAGGACTCTGGGCAGTTTTGCAGGAAGTGTCCATGATATCCTCTAGCGAAGCAGGTGATTTAGATGCTGGGAACATTGACTACAAGAAGACGCTGCCATAGACCGTAATACAAGTTTGTGGCCTTGCAGTGCAGTGTGGTTGATTTCAGCCTCTCTACGGATTAGTGACCGGCATCAGCTCCATAGTTCAGCTATTAGTCGCAAAGGTCCGACCGGCTATTGGGAAATGGCTCTGGAGTTTGGCTATTAGTAGTAGCTGAGCTCCAAATATTGCATTTGATTGTGCACTGCCTATTGGGAAGTAGCTCTGGAGTTTGGCTATTAGTAGCTGAGCTCCGGATATTGTTTATGTTTGGGCGCCTGCTATTGAGAAATGGCTATGGAATTTGCCTATTAGCAGCTGAGCTTCGTATATTGTGTATGTTTTAGGTGCTGGCTGGAAAGTCTCCTAAATTTTCCCCATTGCCGGTGTGTTACTCTCCCTTCCCAGCCCTGGAAGATTGGCAGAAGGTTTTGAAGAAACTTTGGGGACAAGTAAAAGAAAATTTGGGAGTAGCCTTCCAGAATCAAAAGAAACAGGCCGACAAGAGACGGTCTGTTGAGTGGCACTTTTCTCCTGGAGACATGGTGTGGGTGTCAACAAGACATTTGGCACTCAGACAACCGTCCACCAAGTTGGGGCCCAAGTTCATAGGGCCTTATCCGGTGGCCAAAAAGATCAACGAGGTCTCGTATGTGATTGATCTCCCAGCCTGCATGAGAGGTGGGAGATCATTCCATGTTTCCATGTTTCAGCAGTGTATGTGGATTTCTTCCCCCCCCCCCCAGTGGTAGTGGAGGGCCAGACAGAGTACGAGGTTGGGAAAATTGTGGATTCCCGGCTGGTGCAGAATTCCGTACAGTATCTGGTCCATTGGAAAGGGTATGGGGTGGAGGACAGATCTTGGGTACCAGAGGGTCGCATGCATGCTGAGAAATTAAAGAAGAGGTTCCAGCAGTTACATCCTGGGAAGCCAGGTGGGAAGTGTCCAGAGTCCACTCCTCAAGGGGGGGGGGGGGTACTGTGAGGAATAACGGAGCCGCCGCCGCGCAGGGCAGCATGGCGGCGGCCTCCGCTTCCCAGCCGGAGGTTTCCGACTCTCAGACGGAGCCGCCGGCGCAGAGCAGGGCGGTCGCCATCGTGGCTGACAACACTACGGCGGGTCCCGCAATCCTGCTGGCGGACTTCGGTGCGCGGGCGTGCGCTGACCAGGGACCTGACCTCTCTGATGTTCCGAGGCAGAGGGTCATGCGCACGCGCGTGAGGCGGCAGAACATTTATCTTCTAAGAAGACGGGTCAGCTGATCCGGCGATCAGCTGACCTCAGTCAGCCAATCACATGCTGACTTCAGTTCCAGCACCCTGGGCGGGCTGGTGGAACAGGGCTTCTGCATTTAAGCCCACAGATGTCATTTGCTCACTGTCTGCTGTCGTGAATACATATTGTGTTAGCGCTCAGACCTTAGCTCAGTTTCTCAGGTGTTGTCACCAAGGACGTCACACCTTAGATTAGGATTGTATTGTATATTTACCTGTGTTTTGACTCTGGCTATCCCTGACTACTCTTTACTCTAAACGCTCTTGTACTTCTGCCTATCTGATTCTAGTTGCCGACCCTGCCTGTTTAAACGACTCTGAATCAGCTTTCTGTTTCTGTACTGTTGCCGCCTTCTCTGTTGCCGAACCTTTGCTTGCCTGACCTTTCTCCCTTCAGTGGAACGTCTCCCACTGTAGGGCTATCTCTGAGGCTTGCCTCTCTGAGACGCCTGCCCTAGCAGACGATTACTGCTAGAGGCCGAGACTCCTCTCTTTGCCTGGACTGAGGATCTCACACACGGGGTTCCCATTCAGAGGTAACCACACCTCTGAGGAATCGCCGTGTGGTGGACTTCCACAATCTTGTGATATTATTGCTGTTGCTATTGTTTATTTCACTGTGTTAGGTGTCCGGAGGTTATTCACACTTGTATTATTGGTGATTCTGCAAATCATCAATGATCAGGTGACATCTGTATTATTGGCGATACTGCAGATCTCCAATAATCAGATTCTTTCTGTGTGCTGACACCCATTCATTACAAGGAGGCATTGGAAAAGTTCTTTAAGGTGTCTAGTAAAGGAGGTAAGGATGTAAGAGGGTCTGTAATTGCTAGGATGGTGTCGTCCGCGAAAAGGCCAATTTTATGCGGATGTTTATTTATAGGGATTCCTTTAATTTGTCCATGTCCATGCTCTGCATGGGTCTACACATTTTAAATGAAAATGTTTACGCATTTCTGCAGAGCAACTAATCCGTTAAGGGTTTTGAACAATAAATGATAATATACTTTTCATACTGTTTTATTTGTGGTGCTGTGACCTATGACATCGCACCATCCTCCCCCTGCAGCGCCCCCTGTGCCCCCTTCTCTGCTAAGCCATAATATTTTACTGAACAGATTGTGTCTGATGGAGGGAAAGGGGGGAATGTGAGAAGGAAATGTCAGTTCTTCTTCCTTTCTGCCCGTCCTTAGTTCCGCTCCCTCCACTCTGTAGAGCTACAGGTCACATAATATACCACATTGGTGTCTCTCCCCAGTCCTTGCAGAGCTACAGATCCCATCATTTACCACAAGCTACAGGTCACATAATATACCACAGTGCTGTCTCCCCAGTCTCTGTAGGGCTACAGGTCACACAATATATACCACAGTGGTGTCTCCCCAGTCTCTGTAGAGCTACAGGTCACACAATATACC